>NC_034594.1:110377885-110382366 GCF_900095145.1 Mus pahari | reverse complement strand
GAAAGAAAGAAAGAAAGAAAGAAAGAAAGAAAGAAAGAAAGAAAGAAAGAAAGAAAGGAAAGAAAGAAGAAGAAATCAAAAGCCTTATGAGAAAAAGGTTTAAACATTCTCTTGTGCAGTGGAGCAGACCAGAAGCAGACCTGGTTGGGATGGGCGCTGCTTTCTTTGGAGTAGTGGTCTCCATATCAAAGAAATCATTTTTTTTCGTCTAGTCACTCAGAGATGAGGAGCCCCCAGACCTTCTCCTGAGGCCAAACACCCTCAATCACGGACCAACCTGAATTATCTACTCATTCCGTTCATCTGGGCTCCCTTCTCTTTGCTTCCATCCCTGACTATTGGTGAGGGACCAAGAGAGGGGCTTGGGTCAGCAGGGATGTCCCTTGGAACCCACCTAGGCTGGATTTACCTGTATCTGAACTGTGTCCTTTTTGGGTCGATACCCATAATATTCCTCCTGGCGCTTCATGAACTTCCGGAAGTGCTCCTGGATGAGGAATGTGGCATAGAACTTTCCCACTGTCACCTCATCATCTGTAAACAGCCAAAAGGGAGGGAATGAAAGCCAGTGAGAGACTCACACTGGACTCAGAAGAGGGGTCTGGGGTCAGCAGGCTTGGCAGTCAGCCCCATCCTGCTGAGGTGGTGAGTGGACACCTTTCACCCTGAGTTAGTGTGTCTCTGTTGGATGCTCTTGGCATCTGCCTATGGTATTAATGATACCTAAATGTCCGATTGTGAAAGGGCCTCTTGAGGACGCTTTCCAACATTCGTGCGTCTGTCCTAGACCCTGGTCTTCCTAGGAGCACCAGCTTTCCAACATCCGTGTGTCTGTCCTAGACCCTGGTCTTCCTAGGAGCACCCACCTCCTATTGGAGGGATGACTTGGTCCAAGAGCTTCATGCTGGTTCTCTTCCAGATCTTCTTGATGATGGCTCTCAGCTCCTCATTGGCTTGTTCAAAGTTGCCTGGGGTGGGGGGTGGGGTGAAAGGTAAGAGCGGCCCTAAAGCGACTGAACTTGACAAAGCCTGAGAGAGCAGACGTTTCTTCAGCACACCCCGACTCAGTGTTCTTTTGTGGTAGCTGCTGTACTCCACGCTGGCAACGGGACGAGGGGGCAAGGGTAGGCCAATGCTTGGATCCTGTACTCACTTCCCATGCCTTTCGAGGGTCAGACTGTGGGCTGTTGCCACCCTTTCTCTCTGTAAAAATTTCAAGTCCCTACCTACTCCAGTCTATCCCGTGGTCCCCACGCAATCCTCTTGCTTCTCTGACTTGCTCTTCCCTGAATCCTGGCTTGCTTCTTGTCAACTCAAGTACCTTGCCCATGGCTGCTTCACACATCCTTGTCCCAGGTAGGGGGATGTCCCTGAAGCCTCTGGAACCCTGGCCGAGGACTCAGAGATAGCACCTTGATCTCAACCCCCTTCATCCTCTGTTCCCACCATGTGTGTATTCCTGATTTGGGGGGGCTAATAGGTTTGGTGGAGCCGAGTGTGGGCTCTCACTCCTGCCCAATTCCGAGTCCTACTTTTGTCCCTTCCAGAACCACCATGTGTGTGTGTGTGGGGGACCCCAGGCTTGAGTGAGGGCTGTCATGCCTCTGCCCCTGACACAGCTCATGAATATGAGACATAATCTTATGACCTTTCCGTGTGGAGCCTCGGTCTCCCTGTGAGACCTGACCGGCATGATAGTTGGTGACCATGGCCTGGGTTTCTTCTGCTTCTGTCCATGTTTCTGGGAATCTGTGCACGAATCCACCCTTCTAGAGAAAAGGGGGCGCCCATGAGAAGTCCCTCACCTTCCGTCTTGATCTTGAGGGCTGTGCGCACCAGGGCAAATAGTGTGGCATTAAAGGTGACTGTGCCATCGCTGTTCAGGGGCATGTTCATGCCCACCAGCCTCTGTACGGGGAGAGGTAGGACTTGCTGATGCACTGGGAAGAAGCCCAACTCATCAAGTCACCCTTACCTGGTGTGGGATAGGAGGGGGTGGCTATGAGGGCCGGGGGGGGGGAAGGGCTGAGTGGGATATGTCCGTGAGACCTGAGGTCAACAGGGAGGGACTTGGAGCCTGCTGTAGATATGATCTGGAATGTCTGCCAAGGCCCATGTGTTATAGGTTTGGACCCTAGGGTGGTGCTGCCTGGAGGTGGTAGCCACTGTAAGGGGTGGACCTAGAGGGATATTTGGGGGAACTGAGGGGTAGACCTTTTTCTCTCCTTAAGTCTGGGCCATGAGAGGAGTGATTTTGCTCCACCATGGCCCCTACCATGACATGTTACACCCATCACCCATAACCAGAGGCCAAAGTTTGCTTGATCTGTGCATTGGAACCCCCAAGTTGAGAAATAAATAATCCTTTTCTCTCTTTAAGTGATTTGTCTCAGGTCTTTGCTACAGTGTTGACCGCTGACTGACATAACGACACGGGAAGGAACCCACTACTGTAAAACGCCCCCTCCTATCAGGCTCGCTCTAGTCACCCAGCCCCATAGCACCTGTCGATCTTCCTTCCCCGAGCCATGGCTGCTTAGCCTGGCAGCTAAGCAGGTGGATCATGCGTGGATGTGGATCTTAACCATCACGGGTGGTCACCTGAAGGATGAGGGTCAGGAGACTAAGACACCCCTCTCCCAACGAACCAGGAATTGTGTCCGTGTCTCATGGGTGCAACACAGAGCGAGGGGATCAGGGAGTAGCAAGCAGGGAAAGCCACCTATGACGAGAGTGCGATGGAGAGAGATAACCAGAAAACAGGGGCTTCAGGCTAGACGTGAAGATGGAGCAGAAGCAGGAGGAGTTTTGGAAGCACCTCTGAGGTTCAGGGGGACCTTAGTCATGGCCATCCCTCTGCGTCATTGACAGGGTGTTTCAGGCAAGGAAAGTCAGGGATTATCCTGGGAGACATTACCTTACATGCTACCCTGTGTGGGCAGAACTTCCCAAAGCCCAGAGGGGGCTGGATTCTCCTCAGCAGGGTCACCACATCCAGGTGCTTGATCCTGCCCCTGAGGGAGGACACAGACAAGGACATCCAGGCATGTTACTCAGAGCACCTTACTCAGAGAGTAGACAATGAGGGAAGGGAGCTGGGGACCAGGAACATTTTCTAGTTTCTAACCTTGTTTAAAAGGCTTAGAAGCCTTTAAATCGATATTACTTTAAATCTATATTATTATTTCTTTGTAAATTCCATGCAATGTGCTTTGATCATCTTCACCCCTGCCACCCCAACCCTTCTCACGTTGTCCCTCTATGCCCTAAAAGAAGAGACAAGGTTTGCGTTCATGGGCGCCCACCACAGAATGGGGATCTACATATTGTGTGGAGACATGCTTTCTTCCATGGATTTGCCCTCTAGGGTAGGGGATCTGGATTTCATTTCCTCCCATGCTAAGACATTCCTTAAGTTTTGGTCAAGCTGCAAGTGGGGGCTCTTGGGTTGTATTGTGTACACAGATCAAGAGAATAGTAGCGGCCTACCCCAGAGAGTCTCCCAGAGCTGGGAACACAATGGCAGTGCAACTGTGACTTCTGGGGTAGGCACAAGACACAGCAAGCTGGACCATTACCAAGGTACTGGCAGTAGGGGAGTATTGCCCCAAGAACACTCATTTGGGCGTTTTTATGAGCCACCTCATCCTCATGGCTGGCTGTGAAAGACATTTCTCTTCTTGGAAGCACACAGGTTCTTGTGCTCACAGATAAGCCCAAGAAAATCAGGAATGCTAAATACACAAAGTTGTCTTTTCAGGGAAAAAATGTGTGACCTATTCTTCTGCCCAGAAATCTGGGACTGGAGGTGCCTAATAGCCTGGGTGACCCCTGTGTTATCTGTAGAGCCAGGCCATAGCTGCTCCCCCAAGCTCCCTCATGGGACCAAAGCTGGCCAAAAGTCTAGGTGACCTTTGCACTATTTGTATGGCCAGGGTGAACCCCCAAACTCCTACAAGCTGAAGCAGAGGTAGTTAATACCGTAGTACCTGTATGACCTGTCTACAGCCACACCAGGTCTTCCCCGAAGGCCCCTAAAAGATAATCCACACAGCCTGTCTCTAGAAACGACTTTCAGAGATCAAGTGACATGTCCTTTGAGAAGAGTTTTGATGTAATTATGTCTCACTGTGCACATGGGATTATGTTACACCAGGAAACTTTTCTTCCCAAATTGTACTTTTCTTAAATATGCCTAAAATAAACTGCCCAGTGTCAGACTTTTAAGTTAGAACCAGCACTGGCTGCTGAGTCGCGTTGAACAGAATTTCCTTCTTGTAGCAAATGGACTGTGAGGCCGATGACCATGGCATTTGTAGACCCCACACTGTCTATAAGCTAAGTGCTGAGTGAGACAGACATGCAGACAGACAGACAGACAGACAGACAGACAGACAGACAGACACACACACACACACACACACACACACACACACACAATCATGCATGCATGCACACACGCAGGCACATGGGTACTTGGA
>NC_034594.1:110358699-110377789 GCF_900095145.1 Mus pahari | reverse complement strand
ATTGACTTTCAATTTCTAAAAAGTGTGTGTGTGTGTGTGTGTGTGTGTGTGTGTGTGTGTGTGTGTGTGTGTGTGTGTGTGAATAGAGTGTGCAGGAACCCATGGAAGTCAGAAGAAGGCGACAGACCCCTTGGAGCTGGGGTTACAGTATGACTCACTGGACCTGGATACTGGAAACTAAACTTGAGTCTTCTACAAGAGTAAGAAGTGCTCTTAATTCCTGAGCCATCTCTCCAGCCTGTAGGTAGGCTTTTGTTCTTTTATTTTACATATATGTGTAGATTGTTTTGCCTACACATATATGTCTGTGTATTACATGTATGAACTACCCAGGAGTCCAGAAGAAGGTGTCAGATCTCCTAGAACTGGAGTTGCAGGCAGCTGTGAGCTGCTGTGTGGGTGCTGAGGACTAAACCTGGGTCCTCTGAAGAGCAGCAAGAGATCTGAACCTCTGAGCCAGCTCGCCAGCACTCAGCCTCTAGGAGGTTTTCTGTCCCTGTTGGGAGCATTTTTAGAGAGTAGTTGCCAAGAACTCTGGACAGACTTGCTTTGATTTTGGTGCCCTCACTCACTGTGTGACCCAGGACAACTTAATCTCTCTACACCTCAGTTTGCTCGTTTGTGAGACTGGAATGACCAGAGGATCTGCACCATAGGTTGGTTAGAAGAATCAGATGAGCCAACATACACGGTGCTGGGAAACATTCAGTACATGTGACCTTACTGCTTCTTCTATCAAGAGTAGGAGAGTGCTTCCCATGCTTTGAGAGGCAGGCAGATGGCCCAAGGATCAGGCTAACAGCAGTGGGGACTCTCACTCAGACAGTCTGAGTGTGACCTGGGACTCTGCATTGTTCTCAGCCTCCAGTACAGCTGGTAAGTAGAACCCACAGTGAGCAGCCAGGCCCTTTTTAACCTGTGATGTACTGAGATCTCATGCCTCACTCTTGAGTACTAAGTGGCCAACTAGAAGATGGGTGACTCCTTCCTCAGAAAATTACGGAGTTACTCTTTTGAGGGATCCCTTCCACCTTTGAGACATGTTGTTTCCCCAGGCTGAAACCTTGGGTAGATTAAGGGAGAACAGAGAGACTCCAGAGGGATCACTAGGATGGAAGGGTGGGCAGTTTGGTAGGCACCCAGTATCGCTCAAGGACTTACTTAGCCTCTGGGTCATACTCAGCCCAGATGGCCTTGAACTCATCCAGGTGGTGAGGGCCCAGAATGGACCAGTCCCTTGTGAGGTAGTCAAAGTTGTCCATGATGACAGCCACAAAGAGGTTGATGATCTGCAAAAAGACAAGGGTTTCGGCAGCACAGGCAGGTGATGCAGGGACTTGTGTCAGGGTGGGAGTGGGGAACAGGGACAAACTGGGCATGGGGCTCTTTCCTCAATCCAGCCCTCCAGCACACTCCACATTCCGCACACAGGTAAGGCTGAGCCCTGCCTCTGTTCTTGCCCAGCATGTGCTGTGGTCCCGGTGACCAGGGCACCCCCTTGGGAGCTATTCTGGTCTCTGAGAGCTAGTCTTGCCTCTTCTGGGCCTGGCTGATGCCCCTCTCACTTTTCCTGTCTACACTGGGGTCCTTTCCATTGCCACGCTTGCTCACACATGAGCCCACTCCATCAGAGTCCTGACTAGGTCTCGTTCATATTTCTACCCCCTGAAACCGGCCCTGTACCTGGCAAACATTAGACATGTAAAGGTTTTGGGCGAATATAGGGAATCAAAGGGAACGCCAGCGTGAGGGGCCCAGTGGATGCCTTCCTCATGGACAGCCCTGTCACCTCCAAGGGATTTGATGCTATTTCTGACCCTAGCCAGGTTCTCTTGGGAGACTCGTATTAGAGTCTCAGTTGTGTTGTAGCACAGCATCTTCCCGTGCTGAGGGATAGTTAGGGTTAAATGTCTCTACTGGAAGATTCTACTTTTTTTTTTTAAACTTATTTTTATTAGATATTTTCTTCATTTACATTTCAAATGCTATCCCGAATGTCCCCTATACCCTCCACCCACCCTGCTCCCCTGCCCACCCACTCCCACTTCTTGGCCCTGGCATTCCCCGGTATGGGGCATATAAAGTTTGCAAGACCAAGGGGCATCTCTTCCCAACGATGGCTGACTAGGCCATCTTCTGCTATATAAGCAGCTAGAGACACAAGCTCTGGGGGTACTGGTTAGTTCATATTGTTTCACCTATAGGGTTGCAGACCCCTTCAGTTCCTTGGATAATTTCTCTAGCTCCTCCACTGGGGTCTCTGTGTTCTATCCTATAGATGACTGTGGGAATCCACTCATCAGAACCAGCCTCATCACAGTCCTCTTGAGTGCAAACTATATATGTAATATGCATAATATATACAGTAAGGACATCGTTCGTACAGTGAAAGTGGCTACTGGTCCATTTGGAGCAAGAAAAAGGAGCTCACAAAACAAAAATACCCCAAAAGATCAGGACAAGGGACAGTCTAGCAAGAATTTCCATCACCTCTAAGATGTCTCCATCCCACCTCACCCTGCAAATCCCGCCCCGGGCAGAGCCTGCAGACTTCTCACCAGGAAGGCGCAGAGCATGTAGAAGCTGATGAAGTAGTAGTAGGCAAAGTTGGTGCCACACGCATACTCCTCCCCGGGCGCGTAGTCAGACTCCGGGTCACACAGCTTCCCGTAGCTGCAGGCCAGCAGGATCTCTTGCCAGGCTTCCCCTGTGGCACACCTAAACAGAGGAGGGACGCCGCCGTTGGCCTGTTCATAGGTCCTCAGGAACAGCCAGTGGGCTCAGCAGAACTGGGCTGCTCCCCAAGGTAGGATCCCCATAAGCTTGGTCACGGTGTCCCCTCTTTGCTGTTTCCCCTCTGCTCCTCCACCCCCCAATGTTTTTAAAGGCAGGGCTAAAGTAGAGCTAAGCTATACAGAAAACCTTTCTTGGAGTGAGGGCAACTTTTACCCATGATCAGAACCAGAGCTAAAGTG
This sequence comes from Mus pahari, assembly GCF_900095145.1. Lineage (NCBI taxonomy): Eukaryota > Metazoa > Chordata > Mammalia > Rodentia > Muridae > Mus > Mus pahari. The sequence continues at coordinate 110,374,814 of NC_034594.1, read as the reverse complement.
AGTGTCATAGATCAATGTCAAGGGTCACTGAGGTCTCATCACTCTCTGAGGGACCTTTGACCTTTGAACTCTGCTTCAGTGGGGGTGAACAGGCAGCATTCCACTTAGGAGGGATTCAGTGTCAAACCTCGATGCAAGGTTTTCATAACGGTGACAACAGGGGATTGCACCAGGCAGGGACCCCTCTAGTACAGGGCATATGTGGGACCAGCACTGCCTGGGGTACAAAGGAGAAGCCAGCAAAGCCAAGAGGCTCTCATACCTGAAGAGCAGCAGCACAGCTTGTGGGAAAGTCTGGAAGTTGTTGTTCCGGTTTATCTGTGTCCCATCCACCATGGCGATTTTCCCGAACATCTGCAAAGTGCGGACAAGCAGGATACAAGTGTGTCTTCAGCTCGGTCTCCCGCCACGTCTCCTGCCTGCCCTGATTCCCACCCTGACCCTTATTTCATTTCAACGCCGTTCACTTCAGGCTGCATCGGATCTGAAGCCAGACACACAGGATTCCTTTCACGGAACACTTCCTCTCAATCCAGAAGCCCAGTAGACAATTTCTCTCCAGCAAGCAAGATCTGGGGAGGGGTCCTGGGGGGGGGAAGCCTCTAGCTAAGGCCTTAGAGTGGTACCAGATCTGGCCCCCGATGTCCTTCATGTGCTAGGGTCTCTCTTGGGGGGCCACACTCTGGCTCCTAACCCCGGAGCTTCTGGGTCTCGGTTCTACCCCCTCTGTCAGATAGGAACTGACCCCTTGGCTGCTGGGATGTAGAAGGCAGAGAAAGCCCTGCTTTCTGTTGCATGTTGTTAGGCCTTTCTGGGTCTGCAGATACACCCTCTAGCTTGGCTGAGACTCAGCTTTTGGCCTGAGCCCACTTGCCCCTCACCTGCATGCCGATGACCGCGTAGATGAAGAAGAGCATTACGATCAGCAAAGCCACATATGGCAGGGCCTGTGGGGAGAGGATGCAGCCACCGCTAAGTGCTTCACCTGCCTGCTCTGCAGCCCACGGGACCACAGCCCTTGGTCCTGCAGCCCGGTCTCCCTTGGCTCGCCAGGGAACTGCCAGGCTCTGGGACCTTGGGGGTCCCACCTTGGGCTAGTGGTATTGCTGGGTCAATTTCCAGGATCCCCAGTCCTGGCCAGCTGAGCACTCGCACCTGGAAGGACTTGATGAACGTCCACAGCAGGGTGCGCACACCCTCTGCCCGGTTCAGCAGCTTGACCAGTCTCATGACCCGGAACAGGCGGAAGAAGGCACTGGAGATGCGGGCACTCTCATCTGGGTCCTGTGGGGCAGCAGCCCCAGAGGTCAGTCTGGGTGGCACTCGGGCACAAGGGGCAGGGCAGGCAGGAAGTGCAGTGCACGCGCGCAGTGTGTGTGTGTGTGCGTGAGTGTGTGTGTACGCGCATGTGTGTATAATGTCCACAGCAGGAGGGTTCCAGACCCCACTTCTGAGCCCCAATTGTCTCAGAGCCTTAGACTATCCTGGGGTTCAGGGCTCTGGGGTCATGTGAGTTGAGTGAAGGTTGAGTTTGGGGTCCAAGCTATGCAGTAAGCTGGTGCTTGAGAGCAGAGCAGGGATTCTTCCTGAGGTGAGGCTGCAGTAAGGCCCGCTGCTGGCTTCCTGTTCTGTAAACTGTCACCAAGCTAAGTATCTGGTGGCCTGTAATGTCTCCCAGAAGTGTCCAGTAGCTTTATCAAGTTGTTTGCCACATACTCAGTGCGGTCACTCCCACCTGCCCCACACTGCTCTTGAGTGTTGTAAATCAGGCAAGCTTTTGCCCTTGTGCCAGCTGTAGTCCTGTTCCTTATGGGGCCATTTTGGCCCTGTTCCCTATGCCTGCTAAGCTGTCACGGAGGTCTGGTGACAGACGGTCCTTTGATCTATAGAGAGAGTATGGGGAGAATCCTCAACCCATTTCTCAGGGCTCAAAGGAAGCCACTGTATCCATGCATGTCCCACCACAGAGCCCCCACCTCTACCCAAACCCCAACCTGCACTGGGCCTGCTCTAAGGAAAGGAGCCCTGACTTCTGGGGGCACCCCATGCGATCCATGCAGCCAGCTCGGCATGCAAGCTGCAGGGCAGGGTGAACAGGCTCATGCAGCCTGAAATTACAACGTTCCCGCAGCCTCCACCCAGGCAATACAGTCCCCCGCTGGAGGCCAGGAAAGTCTGTGGAGAAAAGAGACGAGGGGAGAGAAACACATGGGAGGCACGTGAAGAGAGTTGTCAGAAAGGACGGACACAAGGAGAGTTAAAGAGAGAAAGAGACAGACAAGGGACGGAGACCTCATATGGCCGCAGTCAGGGGTGGAAAGGGCAAGAGACCCGGGCAAGGGAACATGAGGGGAGGGAAGACCGGACAGAGACGGGGCCCATCTCGTCTTTGAGAGGCATCTGTGGGTGGCAAGGGCTTGGGTTCTTCCTGGGTCTGGGTTGTGTGGTACAGGGAACATCATGGCCGAGGGCATACTGGAAAATCTCTCTCATCATCACAAGTAGACTCCCCTCACCCCCGTAACCAGAGCTGATGCCCTCACAGAGGTCCACCTTCTAGGGGCAAGGTGGGTGGGGGTGGGGGAGACTAGAGACCCCTCCTTCCATCCAGTATCCCCTGACTTGAGCAAGGCTCACATCTCAGTGGCCTGACTCCTTAAGAGTGCATGGTTGGGTGTATGGGAATGGCTATCTTTTTCCCTGGCCACATTTTGTGAGCTGCCCGTCTTCCAGAGCCCTGGGTTGGTGAGAGTAAATCACTGGGCTTCCATGTGCCTGCAGATAAACTGGTCCCAGCTCTCTGGATCCCTGTATGACTGGCCTCAATCCTGGCTGCATGTCAGATTCATGTAGAGAACTGTATTGTACATATGTTATTGCGGGGGCCCACCCAGCCAGTGGAGCCAGTGACTGTGGAACAGGGGCAGGTTTCCGAGGTTCTGGTGCACACCAGGAGAGTCTTGTGTGCAGGCAGGTGACAAATGTGTTCTTTACTTGTATAGTCTGACCAGTAGCCACCTAGCAAAACTGGCCATTTGAATGACAACAACAACAACAAAAAATAAAACTGGAAACTAGCTCTTGAGTGACATCTGCCACATTTCAAAGGACCAGGAGGAGCACGTGACAGGACAGCGTGGGGCCAGCATTGAAGTTCTGACCGACAGGCAAGGCATTTTCCTAGTATGTGTGTTGGGAATGCAAATTCATCTTAATGTGTTTCAAATACATGTTCCCGGTAGGGGAAATTTTCTATTTCTGAAAACCAAAGGAAGACCATGGCAGCCTTCGCAGCCAAGAGAACAGCCTCTGGCACGTGGGCCTCAGACTTGGAGAAGTAACTATTTGAATTGGGGCTATTTATTCTGGCTGTTCAGACTTCTCTCTTCTGGCTGCTTGTGGCAAGCGAGGCTCTCAGACCACAAATAAATGTTTTGCTGGCAAACACTGAGCATGGATAGAAACTCACAGCACATACGCACACTGCACATTATCCCTATCCCCTCCCCCTCCCCTGCTCTGCTTTTGCCCAGGGCCCACCCCCACCCCTATCAGCCCTGAGCAGATGGAGCTGTCTGTCACCATCCTGTGATGAGGTGAACAGGGTTCCCAGGATCCTCCCCTAGTACAACAGACAGTTGGTGTGGCAGCCAAGTCCCCAGAAGGTGCCATTTCCCGCAGGGCTGAGCTTTTGGAACCTCCACCCAGGGCCCCTTCCCCACAGACTAAGGCTTTTTCTCAGCCGTCCTCTGCCAGGCATCTCCAGGCTCCATATCTGTCTCTCCACCAACTTGCTGCTCGGGGCAGGAGGTGGGAAGTTTGGAAGGAGGACCCCTGCCTTGAGCTGACCCTTAGGTAGGATCGCACTATTCCCCAGTTAGAGCGGCTTAGGCAGATGGATGTCCTTCTCTGTCTCTTCTTGCTCCGGGCTTCTTCTACCCTAGCCTGGCTCCAGGGTGTGGCTCAGTGATGACCCAAGGGGACAGCGTCTTTTGCCTTCTGCCTCTGATCTTTGGATCTCCTCTTCCAGCCCCCCTCTCTCTCCTGTTCACCTTCAAAATACACCCCAGGTGATCGCCTCTCACCATCCCTACAGCCAGATCCCCTTTCTGTTCTCAGCCCTGTGGACTACTGCAAGCCCTTCCTGGCTGCTGTCCCTGGGTCAGCCCTGGTCCTGCCCAGCACAAACTCAACAGGGCAGCCCCAGAGATCCCATCAGAGCTAATGCCTGAGAGTGTTTACACCTTCCAATGGTTCTTCATCATCTCAGGACATAATCCAGTGTGTAATTATGGCCTTCAAGAAGAGCTGACCACAGTGTTTGTATGTTCGTTCCCTGTTCCAGCTGCAAGGGCCTCCTGCTGTTCTCTGCATGCAGCAGACATGCTCTGCCCATGGGCCCTTTGCATAGTCTCCTTTTGCTCTACAGCAGTGTCTCCCATAGCTGTGTGGTTACCACCTTCTTCTTCCCTTCCATGTGGCATCCCTACCCGCCTTATCTTCACATGGTCCAGCAGCAACACTTGCTGTCTGCTGTCCCCTACAATTTTTGTTCCCTCCTCTGCCTCCAGCACCCAAAGCCATACGAGGCACATGTTGATATTCAGTAGGTGCTTAATAAGTGATATAAATGACTGAATCCCTAGAGAAGAGCTACCTTTTTTTGGTCATTAGATTAACATCTCAAAAGTAGAGATTTAACCCTTCCCTGACTTGTTCTAAATCTCTGGTGACTTTCTATTAGTGAATGGGCCCATGAAGTTCACACCCTCCCCAGCCATGCCTGGACCCCTTCTCTCTTCTGCCTGTCCATATGGATCTCCTCAGACACCTCAGCAAGTCTGACCTCTGCAATTCTCTCCCAGAAGATTCCTTCCCTTAGACTTGCTACCCTCAACTCCACTGCCTCCTCTTATATCTTCCTCGACTGAGCCACCGATGACCTCTGCTTGCCACTCTAGTTCTTGCTAGACACTCATATCAGTCTGGCTCTCCAGGCATCACTCTGTTCTAGAGGATGTCGCTCCTTGAAGGGAGAAGACTTGTCCTCCTCTAACCCTGGGGTGCCACGTTGCACTCGTCGTGGGTACTCCATAAACATCTGTAGAATGAACGAGAGCCCTACCCCAGTGAGGGCTCTGCCCATCCCGTACTCACATCGATCTCGCTCAGGATGACGTCAATGATGCTGCCGATGACGATCAGGAAGTCAAACACATTCCAGGGGTCTCCAAAATAGCCCTGAGAAGGGAGGTCATGGAAGAGCAAGGGTTTAGCTGTGGATGAGAGCAGCCATCACCGCCAGCGGGGGATGGGGCACCTATCAAGCCGCTGGGCAGACCAGGGTTCCAGTGGCCTATTTCTCTCTTTCTGGTTTCTAATTCTCATCCTCGGAGCTGTGGTCTCAACCTTCCTAACAATGCAGCCCTATAACACATTTCCTTATGCCGTGGTGACCCCTGATCATAAAATTATTTCGTTTCTACTTTATATCTGTAAATTTGCCATTGTTATGAATCATAATGTAAAGATATGATATGTGACCCCCAAAGGGGTGGAAACCCACAGGTGGAGAACTGCTGTTCTGAAGCGTCGGTGGTAGGAGGCTTGTTGAGAGCTTAGTCTGGAGCTTTCACCTCCAGAGCCCCACTTAAAATTTCTGTCCAGAGCTCAACAGACTAGAACTCAGTTGGACTAAGATGGAACCATGGGAATAGATCTGAGAGCCTAAAGAACAAAACAAGATTTTCTCCTAGTTTGAAGCTTGTGCTCCAGAAGGAAGCAGAAGGCAAAAAGGAAGGCATGGGATGTGAACAGGTTCCCAGATGCAGTGGTGAACATCTGTATACCAGCACTCCATTTTGACTTCTGGAAGTCTTGCTAGGCCTGCGTCTGACAGGAGGCATAGCAGAGGCATGAGCAGCCTGAGAGCAGAAGGCAGAAGGGCCTCAGGTATAAGGAGGGGAAAGTGTCTCCTCCCAGGCCACAGCTTTGTCCCCATGGCCCAGTCACTCACCCTTGGCTTGAAAGCTATGAGCTTGAGGACCATCTCCAGGGTGAAGATGATGGTGAAAGCCACGTTGAGAATGTCTGAGATGTGGTTCATCTGTTCCGACTGGTTGTAATGCTGGAGAAGCAACATGAATGAAGCAGGCCGGGCTTCCCAGCTACAGATCACAACCCCAGATCCATCCTCTCTTCTGGAAGCACCTGTTTTATCTCAGCGAGCTAGGAGATTAGTAATCTCTTCTACCAGATCTCAAGGATAACTTTCATGCCTGTTCTATCCACAATAAGCAATGGCAGAGGAGAGTATGGAGGTTCAACAACCATAAGTTTGACCAAGTATGGCTCAGGGCTACAAATATCATTTATACATTTGGTCCTGGGTGACCAAAACTGAGTCTCCTAGGCAGGGCTTAGCATAGTCATTATGGTACAGGACTAAAGAGAAGACCCTGGGGTTCTGGGGTTGACATTTGTCTAGTGGTAAACAAAGCTAAGTAAGACTCCTGTACACCAGCTGCTCCAGTGTGTGGTTTGAATATGCTTGGCCCAGTGAGTGGCACTATTAAGAGGTGTGGCCTTAGCGGGCATGGTGGTGCATGCCTTTAATCCCAGCACTTGGGAGGCAAAGACAGGTGGATTTCTGAGCTCCAGGCCAGCCTGGTCTACAGAGTGAGTTCCAGGACAACCAGAGCTACACACAGAAACCCTGTCTTGAAAAACAACAACAACAACAAAAAACAAAAACAAAAACAAACAAAAAAAGGTGTGGAGTAGATGTGGCCTTGTTGGAGTGAATGTGGCCTTGTTGGAGGAAATACGCCATTTGTGGGGTGGGCTTTGAGTCTCTATGCTCAGGCTCCACCCAGGGTGGAATTACCGTCTCCTGTCGCTGCCTTCGGATCAGGATGCAGAACTCTCAGCTCCTCTAGCAATATGTCTGCCTGCACACTGCCACACTTCCTGCCATGATGATAATGGACTGAACCTCTGAAACTGTAAGCCATCCCCAGTCAAATATTTTTTGTTATAAGACTTGCCTTGGTCATGGTGTCTTTTCACATCAATAAAACCCTAACTAAGACACGCAGTGACAGGATGGGGAGACCATTTTCTCAACAGTCTTGGTTTTTGTGACCACTTCTTTGGACCACCTAAGACTCTCATTCTTTTTGTTGGTAAAATCCCAACCATCTTCTACAGAACCTTCCCAGGAAGGTGAAAAGGGCCTACTAACTGCCCTACCCCTCAGCAGCAGGGCCTGATGACTGCCCTACCCCTCAGTGATGGGACCACGTCTGCTGCCTGACTCAGTCCTCAAGAATCCATTGTTTATATTCTTCTAGATAACCAGGGTAGCTCAGTGAGTAGCCTCCCATGATTCCACGAGCCTACAGAGTGTGGTCTTTTCACTGTGCAATTGTTTAAATGTGAAATGTCACCCATAGGTTCATGATCGGAACACTTGTTCCCCAGACTGTGGTTTGAGAGGAACTAGGTCACTGGGATAGACCTTGAGGTTTATAGCTAAACTGTGCTTTCCACCCTGTCTCTGCTTCCTGTCCTGCTGAGATGGAAGCAGCTGGCACGTGTTCCCACCACCATGTAGCATCCCTTCATTGAGCCCTTCCTCACAGACTGTATTGTATCCTTTCCAATCACGAGCCAAAATAAACTCCTCCTTCCTTAAATGTTTCATATAAGGTGTTTGGTCACACGTACAAGAAAAGCAACTAACGTACACTGAACATATCTTATGCTCCTGGGAGCGTGGTGCCTAGCTGTAAAGGTGTATTATATAGGATTTAATTAAAGCATGATAGCAATGCTGCCAGCTATGATATGACCTATGAGAGGTTGCTCCTCTTCTAAGAGGGACATTCCAGCCATTCAGATTTGCAACAGTGAAGGGAAAGCAGCTCTTCCTCTCCTGCAAGAGGCTGGGGTTAGTTCACTCCTGTGTCCTGCGGCTGGCGTTCTAGAGATACCTGCTGGGGTGAACTGGGGACTTCTCCATGTCCCTGCCTTGCCAGGTCCTAGGTCTTACTATGGCCAGTCCCCGTCTCCTTACCTGCATGCCCAGGCAGATGGTATTGAGCATGATGAGAGCAAACATCAGGTATTCAAAGTAGGAGGAAGTGACGACATACCACACCTGATACTGGTATGGGTTTTTGGGGATGTAACACCTCAGTGGGCGGGCCTTCAGGGCATACTGTACGCATTGGCGCTAGGACACAAAAAAACAGGATAGGTCAGTACCGGTGTGAACTGCTTCAGGTTGAAAGATAAATGGGAAACATAGATTAGGACTGGACCTCAATGGAGGTTCTCTTCACAGGCCTATGGGCCTCAGTTTTCTATCTCTAGCAGGTGGCTCAGTACCTGGTTCTTGTCCAGCTCACAGTTCTTATACTCAGTCTCTCCCTGTTCCTGGAAGGTGACAATGACAAAGCCCACAAAGATGTTCATCATGAAGAAGGCGATGAGGATGATGTAGATAATGAAGAAGATGGCCATCTCCACTCGGTTGTTATAGACGGGGCCGGTGTCCTCCTCATTTGAGTCTATGGCCTTGTACAGTAGCCTTGGGTGGGCAGAGAGGAGAGGATAAGCAGCCAAGCAATGGGAGAGAAGGCAGAACCAGTCTAGAGAAGGTAAGAACCCACCCTGCCATGGTCCTGCCTTTCCAGGGGCATCTCATCTACCACAGTCAACCATTAAGACTCTGCTACGCCTCCCTGCACATAGGTAGCAGATGTGCAGCTTAGTCTTCAGGTGGGTCTGGAACAACTGAAATGGAGGCTATCCCAAAAGCTGTTGCCTGTCCATGGGATATGTTCTTCTAGTTGAGCTGCCCTGTCTGGCCTCAGTGGGAAAGGATGCATTTAGCCCAGCAGAAACTTGATGTGCCAGGGTTGGGGGGATACCTAGGGAGCCCCCACCTGCTTAGAGGAGAAGGGGATGAGGGATGGGGAGAAAGGATTGTGGGAAGGGTGACCAGGAGTGGGAGCAGTGAGCTAGATGTAATAATAATTAAAAAAAAAAAAAAAAAAGAGCCCACTGTGGATCGGGAGACATGCATTTGTGGGAGAGATTGGGCACACTTTGTCCGAGTCCTTTGATCAGGCTCACTTAGGAGAGCCATGAGTCTGTGGGTTTGTTGAGCACTGCCACAGGCTGGCATGGTACACTGGGGGCTACTGGTTCCTTGGCACCATCCTCACTGTGCCCATGCTGGACACAGACCCCAATCTTACTCACTGAGGCCAACCCTCGAAGGTGGAGACGGTGAAGAGTGACATCATAGCGGAGAGTACATTGTCAAAGTGAAAGTCGTTGTGCATCCACTGGCGGGGACGCAGCTCTATCTGTGTGGGGTCTCCATCCTTGTATATGTAGTAGTAGCCCCTGATGCAGAGAGGCCCAGTCACTCCACCATGTGACTGGGATACCCCAACTCCACCCACATCCCCTGGGCCCTGGGTAGTGAGTGTGCCAGAGAAATGGTGGTCCCTTCCTAGGACAGAAAAGAAGGATGCTGCCAGGCATTCCCTCCCCCTCCTACTGAAGGCTCCCCATCCCGAAATCATGTGCTCCTCATAGGAGCCTCCCATATCCCCCGACTGGCAAAGCCTGGGGTACCTGCATTCCTCTTCAGTCATCTTGGATAAGTCATTGCAGCTGTAGAACTTTCCCTGCATCCGGGACGGCAAAGAAGGCATGGAGACATGATCATGGAAATAGGGAAGACAAACAGGCTCTGTGAGAACTTGGTGGGAAGGAGATGGCGGGATGTCTGGAGGGAGGGAAGAGACCCCCTCCTCTCTTACATACCCTTAAGACAAGGCCGTCAGCATCCACTCTTCCCAGCTGCCTCCACCCAGCCTGGCTGCTGCCTTAGATGGGCATTTGTGGAGTGGCCAAGGCTGGACCTGAATATACCCAGCCTGCTCCTTTGACTGCGTGGCCGCTGAGGCTCCGCCCATCACAGCCCAGACTGTATAAGGGGGAATGGCTTGCCCCACCCTCACTGTTCTTCTCCTGCCCCTGGGAAGCCCAAAGCTGCTAAGGAAACAGGAGCTATACAGACAGATGCTCCCAGTAGAGCTCTGAGAATTTAATTTGTCTTCAGAGTTAGAAGTCCAGCACATCCCTGACAAAGTCTGATCTCCCTCATACTGAGGACCTGAGAAAGGTTTTGTCTGACAAAGAGTTAGATGCAGGATGACCCTATGACTAAGTTAGGTTTGAAATGTGTGAATTCTGGTCTAGCTCCTTGGAAGGCCCAGAGAGGGAAATGCCTCCGTCAAGGGGCCCCAGCTGCCCTGCCTTCCTCCAGGGCTCCATCATTTCTTCAGGGCATTCCTCCGTCTTTGAGGAGTTACAATTCTGTGGGAGGAGGTTCCTAGAGAGAAACTGATAGCTGTGTTCTCCCAGGGAAGTATCAGTAAGACAAGGTCAACTGTGAGTTCGCAATGAAGATTGCCTCTGCAGAGGTGCTTAGGAGGTGTGAATGATGCCAGTCATCCCAGCCAGGACCTTGGATTGCAGAGCCGGGCTGCAGCAAAGAAGGTGGCTAGACAAGGGATGCTGTAGGCAGACCTGACAGAGTAGGTGGAGGTTGGCAAGTTGGTGAGAGGAAAGCTAACTACAGGGTCTCTGGGTAAGAGTAGACACAATGGTAAAAGTGGCCCGAGAACCAGAGGCTAGCAACAGGTATCGCCTAGCAAACAGAATATGAATGTTTTCTCCTTTTGAAACCATAGATTCAGGGTCGGTTGCTGTCACAGTTTGGGGTTGTCTTGCTTGAGGAGAACTGGCTGGCTTTTGTCCAAGGCCTTCAAGCTGGCCCTGGTGGGGAGGGAAGGGCTGCTGGTCAGGCGGAGCCTCACCTTGAAAAGCTGCACTCCGATGCATGCAAACATGAACTGCAGGAGCGTGGTGACCAGCACGATGTTCCCGATGGTGCGAATGGCAACAAACACGCACTGCACCACGTGCTAGGGAGGGAGGCAGGGACAGTTCCGTGGGTGATGCGCTTGCCCCGCTGCACCCCACCATCCTGCCCGGGGAACCCTGGGAATTCAGGACTCTGCCTGTTAGGAGGGCTGGGCCCATGGGGAAAGCTGGCTGGCCTGCCTGGTTCTCACAAGATGAGCATCTGAAGTGAGGACCTGGCGTCAGGACTGCTGGTCCCTCCCCTAAAGGACCCCCCTGGTCCCTCCCCTAAAGGGGCCCTCTCTCACCTTCAACCCTTTGGCTCTGTTGATGGCCCGGAGTGGTCTCAGCACCCTCAGAACCCTTAAGATCTTCACCACGGAGATGGCGCTGGACCTGCGGGAAGCAAGTTGCCCTGGGGCCTAGAGTTCTGTGCTCCAGCCGAAGGGTTGCAGCCAGGGACCTTGTCACCTCCTACCTGGAGCTGTCCACATGTGACCTCCCTGACCCATGGGTAAAACTGATCCCTGATCATTGCAAATGGTCTCATTGGCTTGCTTTTCTCTGTGGATATAGGCTCTTTCTTCTCTGTCAGACTAGAAATGACCCGCAGCTTGGCCCCTACTCCAGGGGCCTGACCGTCTTTTTCCTCTTTGCCTCCCTTCCTGGTCTCCAAGATAAGGCTCTGAACATTTAGCATTGGCCCTTTAGCCCAGCTGGGGACCACCCAAGGATGTTCCACCCAAGGTGGCCCTTGGCCACCCTCATGTTTTCAGCCACCCACAGGGCCAGGACCCCTGCTCTGAGGTACAGGCACAGAGCACCCACACACTGAGCCTGGCCACTGCTTACTCGAGGCCCATGGAGATGAGAGACACAGCCACCACCAGCAGGTCCAGGATGTTGAAGTAGTTGCGGCAGAAGGAGCCTTTGTGCAGGAAGGCTCCGTAGGTGGTCATCTGGGGAAAGAGGCAACATCTGGGACAGCAGCTGGAGGAGCAGACAGGCCCCTCCTGGAGAAGGGCTTCTTATCTCAGTCTGCGAGGGAGAGCGTCAAGGAACGTCACGTCACCCAACTCCCCAGGCTCAAGAGTGCTCCCTCTGTTCTTGGCTTCAGAGAAACCCTGGCACTCCAGGAGCCCCTGTGCCCATCTCTGCTATCAGAGGAGGAGTCCTTTTCTCCAGATGCTGTTCATGTGCCTCCACTCCTCCTTCCCAGGAGTGGAAAGCCCTCTCCCCCCCTGAGGGGCAGGCTAGAAGTCCTCCAGGGAGTTATATTCACTGCCTCATATTCGCTACGTTGCTGGTGTAGCTTTATTTAAAGCTCTAACGCTAACACTCCACGTGTGAACTCCTCCTTGACCTTGGGGAAGCTGCCTTCTCCCTCTGCTCCACTCTGGTCCTTATATACATCACCCTCTCCTCTTCTATGAGAAGAGATAACGACCAGTGATTCTGGGTTCCACTCAGAGATGAAGCCACACACACGCTCCACTCCTCAAAGCCCGCTACTGTGATAGCCTGAGCCCAGTGTGCCCACCTCAGGAACAACCAAACCAGGACCACGATCCTTTCTTTAGATAAGAGAACTCGGCTTTCTGTCTTAGTCGATAACCCAGGATCCCCTTTATTGACTATTTAGGTTGTGATGAACTTAAACTTCTGATCTTCCTGCCTTTCAACTGAACAGATTACAGGCATACACCGCCAGGCCGGCTCTTATGCAGTGTAGGGAAGCCAAGCCAGCTCTTTGTGCATCTTAGGCAAATACTCTATTAGTGGACCCACATTCCCAGTCCATGTGAGATGAAACTTTTAACAGATTTTTCAAAAGCTGGGAAAACCTGATTTGTAAAACCATTTGTCCTTCCTGTGGCAGAGCAAGGTGTGGTCTCGAGAGCCCCCTCCCACAGTTAGAGGGCATTTCCAGACCTCTAGTTTGCGTCTCCAAACAGCTAGACTTCATAGCATACATGCTTACAAACCGCAGCAGCCGCAGTAAAGCCAGCATCCAAGGCTACGGAACACTCTCAGGGACCCTCCCCAATGGTTGCGTCTTTGAGAACTCTAAGAGGATAAGAACTCGGTCTAAGGGTAAATCCCAACTCCCAGGGCCACTTTTAGGTTAATTGTGTCTTCTGCGCAGAAGACCTGTGCTCTCCAGAGAGGTGGCAGCTACAAGTGGGCCATAGTCTCGTTTCCAGCCTTCCATCCAGCCACCCACTCCCTTGCCTGGATCCCCTCCTACACAGGAGCAGAAGCCCTGTGTAGTCTCCTGGATCCGGTGGGTCTTTCCGACCATACTCATCTCTGCCTTCTTTCTCTCCCGTTCCTTGGCAATGCCCCCAAGTGAATCCTCAGGTGTAAATTGGAGCCACTCCATGCAGGGACGCTTCATATCCACTTACCTTAAGGACAATCTCCACAGTGAAAACAGCAGTGAACACATAATCAAAATACTCAAGGATCTGGAGATGGGACAAGGTAGAGGCAACCAGTGAGAGAATTGGCAAAGCAATGGTGCCACCACAACCATCACCACCACCACTGTCACCATCCATCACCATGACAACCACCACTACTACCACCACCATTACTATGACTACCACCACCACCATCACCACCATCACCACCACCATTACCATTAACATCACTACCTCATCACATCAATATTACCATCATTATCAACAACACCCACTACCTCCATCATCGTTATGATCATCACTATTGCTACCGTTGCCATGACGATCACTGCCACCACTAACATCACCACCATTAATATTATCATTATCACCATCATTGTCATCAACACTACTGCTATGACCACTATAATTGCCAGCCCCATCACGATTCAGGCCAGGCAGGCAAATCCGGCCTATCTTGCTTCTCCTATGGTAGTGCTGTTCAGAAACTGCAGCGGGAGGACCCAGCTCTCCAGAAACTTTATATAACTTGGATGCCCATGGCCACTGAACTTGAGCCCCAGAGTTGGATTGGGTGCTGACACAGCTGAAGGGGCTGCATCACCTGATTCCTCATGGAGTCGGCCCGGATGGGATCCTCAGCGGCCAGGGCAGCACTGCTGAGCAGGATGAAGAGCAGGATGAAGTTGGTGAACCAGGTGGCATTGACAATGCGGTGACACAGGACACGGATCCTGGCGGGACGGGTTGGGAGGATGGAAGCTGAGAGATGCGGGAAGTTCAGGCCTTACTCACTAACTTCTGTTATAGAGGGATGCTGAATCCACTTGCTGTCCCCAACCATCTGGGAGTAAGCATAACCTTGCAGCTGCATGGTCCCCTGCCTGGACACACATGAAACTTTGTTCCCTTAGTCTTAGTCACATCTCCCAACTGAGCCCCTCCATCACCTGTCCCCTCTACCAATACCCACCACCATGAGGATTCCCCAGCCAAGACTGGGACATGCTGATTTCTTTCCCTGGGGCCGAAGAAACTCCATGAAATCTGTTTATTCCAGAGCTGAAAATTATAATGCTACTAACTACTCCCCAGACCTTTCCTGGCCCTGTCTAAAACTGCCCTTAGAAGGGAACTAGCAACCACAGTCCCTCTTAGGTGCAAGTAACTAATAAAACCTAAAGGTATCCTTTCTCACAGGAATACTACCATTTTATTCATCTTAAAGGTATTTTAATTTTGTAATGTGCCAGGCATTGAAGCCAGTGCCTCGTGTATGTTAGGGAAACTCTCTGTCATGATGCTATGCCCCAATTTACGGCTAGCATTTTAGACTGAATGCAAGACTGTAATCTAAAGGAATGAACTGTGCATATAACCAAAGATGGGGCGAATCAAGAGTAGCTCTCTTCAGGGAGCTGTCTTTGAGAACCTCACCAGCTCTCACGGCTGGCTGCCACAGCACGACCTACTTGTTGGTGGGACTGAAGATGAAGAAGGAGCTGGCCTCCGGGATGGGCACTGCTTTCTCTTTCAGCTGCAGCTCAGCCAGAGGGCGTGGTCGGGGGCTCACTGGGATCTCGGGCTCATCTTCCTCATCGTCCCCTGTGGGGAGAGAGAAAGAAATACGGGGTTTTCACAAACTTTGCCAGGCTTCTGTGCTTCAAAGTCCTCCTAGGAGCCTCTGAAGCTGCTAAGCAAAGGCTAATTTGGGACACGGGGTACAGCCTGGCCCGTCCCCTTTTGGTGCATAGTGCATAGTCTAGCTCAGAAGTCCCCCAAACCTGCGAGTAGGGCCTGAGCAAGGTTAAGGAGTGTGGTTGCTACATCTTCTGCCTCAGGGTTAGACTCACGACATCTTAACCAGTAGTCGCTTGCTGCAGAGATGTGGTCTCTGGGCCTGGCTCTGCCACTGCCTTGTGGAGCGTTACCCTGTCTTTGTTTCTCCTTCCAGATTCACAAAATTGACCAAGGACCAGTATCTTTAAAGAATTTCTAGCATGAGCAGAACGTACCCATTCTCATTCTCTCTCTCTCTCTCTCTCTCTCTCTCTCTCTCTCTCTCTCTCTCTCTCTCTCTCTGTTTTTTCAAAACAGGGTTTCTCTGGGTAGAGCTGGCTGACCTAGAACTCTCTCTGTAGACCAAGCTGGCCTGGAGGCCTGGAACTCACGGAGATTCAACTGCCTCTGCCTCCCGAGTACTAGGATTAAAGGCACATGCCACCACTGTCTGGCTGCCATTATCTCTTGAGCTTTGGCCAGGAAAGTAACCACGGAGGTGAAGCAGAGAGCAGAGATATTCCAAGCATATTCCTACAGCTGAGTTCTGCTTGGGTCTCTCCACAGACAAGGGCTACTCCCCACCTTGTCAGCCTGGCTACAGCCTCAGGGATGCGAAGAATGCCTGAGTCTGTTGTCTCCGTGGTGGATACCTATGGATTCTTCAACCAACCCAAGCCCATCTCCTCTCCTCTCTGATCCTAACAGCTTGCTCCCACCCCCACTCCCTAACATGACACTTCTATCCATCTACCTGGCCTGTTGTGGCTGTTAAATTGCAGAGAGGGCTCATTCTTAGCGTTTGTATCTCTGCAGCTCTTCTAATTCTTTATCCGTTTGTCTATGCCAGCTGTTAGTTTTGCTGCTTATTTTCTTTTTCCTTTCCTTTCCTTTCCCTTTCCCCTTCCCCTTCCCTTTCCCCTTTCCCCTTTCCCCTTCCCCTTCCCCTTCCCTTTTCCTTTCCCT
>NC_034594.1:110352032-110358556 GCF_900095145.1 Mus pahari | reverse complement strand
CCCTTCCCTTCCCTTCCCTTCCCTTCCCTTCCCTTCCCCTCCCTTCCCTTCAGTACTGGCTATTGAACCTGAGGCCTCCTGTATAATAGACAAGTGCCCTGCCACTGACCTATATTCCCATGCCTCTGCCTCTAGGGGAGCTGGGATTACAGGACTGTGCATTAGGCCCAGATTGCACAGAACGTTTGTCATCAGCCACCCGGACTTATTTTTGGAAAGAGGTTAGATATAAATATATTTGGTGGCCTTGGTGAGGCCTCTATCCAGTGCACATGCTCTGTAACCTCCTGTTCTCATTTCTCTCTAGCCCTTTCTCTTTCCACTCACATCAGACTTCCCGTAGCTGTCACACTCTCACCTGCACACCAGCCACAAGCACCAGGAGCAGACAGTCAATAGACAACACAACTCCACAGGAAGTGTTCTCAGAACTTATTCCCACTAGGTAATTGAAGAAATTTTGCCAGACTTACTCTCCACGCTGCACTTTGCAAAATCATTTCATATCCTCACCCGTTTGATTTGTGGGAGGCCTGCCGTGTGCCAAATACAGCCATTCAAAGCCCAGAAAGTCCAACAGGAGCTTAGAGACACTGAAGCTAGCCAGCCGATTCCACAATAAGAAGTAAAATGCTCCGAAGGACCCGTGAGGGAGCTGACAGGCCGTGTGGGGCTAACCCAGCCTGGCTCTGCATCTGCCATGCGTGGTGCCCCTGGTCCAGATGAGTACAGTTCACATGGCAACCAGTGGCCTCATGCACTCAGAAGATGCTTGCAGGTGGTCTGTAGCTACGTTTTATACACCCTCCCTCCCACGCTGCCCTTGTGGATTTTCACACAGTGACAGTCTGGCAGTCATGGTTTTGTTGGGGATATAGATAGGGAGGAGCGATTTGCCCCATCGCTATATGAGTGAAAATGGCTTTCTCTGGATACACCCTCCTGGGCAGAGGTCTTATGTGTCCACCGTGCTCTTTGAAAACCGGGTGTTCACTACTGAAGCATATGTCTGGAACTCAATACAAGGACATCGAAGCATGCGTGGAATATTATTGTTGCTGTGTATATCTCAGGGAGAGGCAGGCTTGCAGGTTGCTTCTTTGCAAGGCAAAGGGGACGCCTTCAGGGTCCTGGTCCACATGGAGAGGTCCATGTAGGGGACACACAAGAGAGACCCACATAGAGAATTCAGCATCCACACACTGACCCTTCAACAGCACTGTGCTCCAGCGCAGGCTCAGGAGCCTTACCTGGAAAGTCAGCCGAAGGGTAAGGGTCTTTCACCTCATTGACGTTCGATTCAAACTCATCGATTTTCAGCTGTACAAGGAACAGTGATGGTGGTGAGGAAGCAAAAAATGGATTCTTGAACTTATTGGGCATGCTCCAGGGAGCCGCTCTGCAGCTTTCTGAATGTTACCTATGACCCGAGAGGCGGGTAGTGGTGGAGTTGTTATGTCTCACAGATAAGAAACCAGGTCCCGCAAAGTATACAACTCATCCAAACCTGTGCTGGGCAAAGCCAAGGCTTTAGCCCGTCTTAGCCTGTCCTCACCGTGTGCTCCCTTAGCTCTCTACAAGAGAATTGAGCTCCTCAGGCTACGCTGTGCAGCTTCTCTGCAGCCTGGGACTCCCTGCTCACAGACTCCCTTTCCTCACTCTCTACAGTGGCGAGCAGGACCAGGCTGAAACACGCAGGGCAGGCCTAGCAGGAGTGGAAAGCCAAGCTTTTAGTAGAGCACTGGGGATGAGCAGGTGGGGTGCCTTCCTGCTCTGCACAGGATTCTAAGGAAGGCTGGCTTCCCAGGTTGAAGGGCCTATGCCTCTCCACATAGGAGTCCCTGGAGGAGACGTAGACATTGGCTCTTCCTTCTACAGAAGCAAGGTGATGTTGTCTCCACTTTCCTTCCCCGAGTGACATGAGGAGTCAGGGGGCTCTCAGAGACCCTCCAGCGAGCCTGCAAGCTTCCCTGTGCTCGCCCTCACCTTGGCAGTGGTGGGGATGCCTTCGCCCTTGGACTTCTGCTCCAGCTTCTTGGTCACCGTGGCCCTCTCCTCTTCTGACTTGTCCGGGAGCCCTCTAAAGTGAAAAACCAAGGAAATCCGAGGTGGGAGCCAAGGATGGCTCCAGGCCTGACAGCACCCTCAGGAACTTCTCACACTGAGGGCCCAAGGGGATCTATGGAGGAAGAAGCAGCGCTGGCCACCAAATGGGGAGGGCGGTAGGCCTGGGCAAGCCTTTTCTCTATGGTAGAGGGTGTGACGCTCCACTCAGGCTAGACTCTCAGTGGTCATCCATAGTCAATGGCTGTTCAATGAGTGGAGAGGGGCTTTGCACCTCTTTTATGTAGGATTCGGGATGGAATTATGGCTCATGTAAGACAGTCCACCCTGGAAATGTCTGGGGCCTTAGCTGGTGCTTCTTCCTTAGCTCTTTCCATCTTGCCTCCAAGAAATGAACATTCCCATCCCTGCAGGCATGTGCATCCAAAGAAGCAGGCTCAATTGAAATTCTGTTGCCTAAACCGTGATCCTCCAAACCCAAACAGCATCAGCCCTCCCTGGGAACTGGCTAGAATATTCAAACCTTCATCCAGCCCACTGGTTCAGGCCGATTGACGCGGACTCTCCATTTCACGGAACCTCCAGATCGTTCATTTGCAGCTTGAGTTTGAGAAATACTGTCTAGAAAACCTATCCTACGTCTACTGCCAGGGGCACCAGGCATACAACGACATGGCCAGCCACAGATGGTGAGTTGAGGAGTAAATGGCCTCCCCCAAGAGGAACAATGACTCAATAGCAGGTCCTGCTTGGAGAAGCCTGCCCATAGGAACTGGTGCCGCGCGGCCCCTGCTCATCTGGCTCAAGGAGGAAACCCTGCCTAGAGGCCATAGCCAGGATCCAACATTCCATCTTTCACTGAGAGGAGGCAACACTCACTTAGACATCTTCCTGCGCTTTCTCTCCTCAGCCTTGGCCTTCTGGGCAGATGTCAGACTCTCTGCCTCTGCCAGGTTGTCCACAGCGATAGCCAGGAAGACGTTGAGAAGGATGTCTACAGGTCAGCTAAGGAGACCTGAGTTGCGGGTGGAAGGCAGTTTCTGGGGCAGGAGTTTTGCCCGCCTGTGTGTTTTGGGGCCTGAATCCCTGAGAGGACAGTTTCTTGCCAGACCTACACCCCTTGGGAGGGTACAGGCCCCAGAACATAGGCAAGTCCTTGGGGAAGCTTCTGGCCAAAAAAACTTTCTTTCACGTTGGAATGCACCTTGGTTCCTCCCTGGCTGCCTCTGAGCTTCTGGATGGTAACTGCTCTACCATCTCCACTGTTTCTCTGCTAAGCCCTGGGCTTCTTCCCACCTGCCTTAGGTGCACCAATTTCACAACCATTTATTCCCAGTACTCTCCAACATTTCTGGGTGAAAGAATTATTTTGTTGCATCTGCAGTTACCTTTACTGTGTTCCATTCCCCATGCCATCAGCCTGATAGCCCGAGGGACTGACTGCTGACTGCCTGCTACATGGGGAGCCCTGATCCTCCCTTTTATGACAACTCCCCCGAGTTCTTTGCACCACAGCCCAAAGGGGATACAGTTGCCACAGACGAAAAGAATGATGAAATAAATGCACACCAGCACGCCAGGGTAGGTCGGGCCTCCGTAAGCCATGATCCCATTGTACATCACAGAGTTCCAGTCTTCACCTGTCAGGACCTAGGTGGAGAGAGCATAAGATGGGAGGATTCATTGAGGGGACCTTTGTCACCTGTTAACTCTCCTCTTCCCCAGGGTCCAAGTGACCACCCCTGCTGTCCCCCTTGCTCCTCTTTCGGTGAGCTACAATGTTATCAAGGTGTGAGTGGGCTTAGGGGAGGAGAGAGAAGGCTTGGGGGAGGAGTGAGAGGGCTGGGGGAGGAGAGAGAGGGCTTGAGGGAGGAATGAGTGAGCTTGGGGGAGGAGTGAGTGGGCTTGAGGGAGGAGTGAGAGGGCTGGGGGAGGAGTGAGTGGATTTAGGGGAGGAGAGAATGGGCTTGGGGGAGGAGTGAGAGGGCTTGCGGGAGGAGTGAGTGGGCTTTGGGGAGGAGTGGACTTGGGGGAGGAGTGAATGGACTTGGGGGAGGGGTACAGACTGAGGGGCTGCCTGGAATGGTTGGAAAAAGTCTTATCAAGCCTCTCCAGGGCCAAGGAGTTTAATCATGGGGCCGCCACTATGTTCTTAATACTTAGGCTGAAGTGGAGTGCATTCAGGCAGGCCTCTGTTATCCTGCCCTTCAAAGATAGTACCAATGTCAAGTCCCTTGAAAAGCACCGCCCTTGACCAGCCATGAGGTAAGTAGTGAATGGGAAAAGACAGGATGAAGCCATCTATGGCACTGATTCACTGTTCCCTACCACCCAAGTAGGGCACGGCGGGCTGATTTGTGAGATACCAGTGACAGGAAAGGGATGTTTCCGTGTTCCACACTAAGGAAGGCCCTCTGCGAGCCTGTAGCTCTGAAAGTTACTCTTGAATCACAGCCACGACCCTTTGAGTAGCTTCTGGTACGCCGCCGGTAACCCAATGCCTCTAGTGTAAGAAGTCGGACTCAGATGCCTGCAGCTTTCCCGGCTTGCGGAGGGAGCATTCACCTTGTCTGACTTTGCCCTAGAGACGTGAGCAGCACACCTCTGACTCCTGGTCTACCCCAAGTATCTCATCAGCTCTTACAGCATTCTGCCAGGCACCAGAGACCAAAAGAAACCAGATAGACTAGGCATCGCTAGGCACAGCTACAGGGAAAGAGACAAATATTATCGTATTATAGTGGCCCAAAGTACGGGTGACGAGAGCTCAACCAACAGGTCAGAGAAGGCTTCCTGGCGGAGGTGATGTTTTCCCAGATACTGAAGCAGGATTCAGGGATCTCCCATAACGAGGGCTGCCTACCTGGAAGACACTGATGAGGGCCTGGGGGAAGTTGTCAAAGTTGCTTCGTCGCACTTCTGTGTCTTCAAAGTCATATCTGCCTCCAAAGAGCTGCATGCCCAGCAGGGCAAAGATGATGATGAAAAGAAAGAGCAGCAGCAAGAGCGAAGCGATGGAGCGGATGGAGTTGAGCAGGGAGGCCACCAGGTTGCTCAGCGATGTCCAGTACCTGAGGGAGAGGAGCAGCAGGGTAGGGGGTGGGCAGAGCCTTCTCACCGGTGCCGAGGAGGCCCGGAGGCAGCGGCTCAAGACAGGGCATAGCAGAAAATGGCTTCCTGCGTCTGAATCACGGGCTTCACCATGCACGCCTCTTGCTGAACATCTACCTCAGTTCCCATCCCACACTCCTCAGTAGGGTTGAGGGTGAATTTCTGTCTTCACTATTAACATGTGGTAAAAGTAAAAGACCTGTGTTCGTGCCAAAGCTGGGCAAAAACTTGAGAAAACAGTAGAACCCTTCCATCTTTGATTTCAGTTGCCTGGAGTCTGTGGAGGACAGCGTTATAGTCTATAAATGCATGACTGTGATATATTCTTAGAGAGAAAGACCATAGTGACATAAACTGTTGTAAGCTATTACAATTGTAATTTTGTATTGGTGTTAATAGTTTACGGTAAGGCATGGCGTATTTGAAGGTGCAACACTACTTTGCGTTTCAAGCAGCCAGTGGGGTATTGGCAAACCCCTGTAGAGGGGAAGAGGCACAAATGAAGTCCTTCCTTTCCCCACTCCCTCATCTCCCACCCCTCCCTCCTGAACTTCTTTCTTTCTGCCTCTTCCTCCCATCCCCCCTTACTCTTCCTCCTCTTTCTCACTCCCCCTTCCCTGACCCTGGCATAGATGACCATGAGACAAAAGGAGAAATAAGCATCAAGTGGAGTGAGTGGGATTTCTCTTCCCAGAGGGCAGTCACTGAAAGAGAAAACAGAGGCCTGGGCCTGGCTGACTTTGTCAGCATCCCCCCCCCCCCCCAGCATCAGGCCTTTGAGGGCCCAGATGCCTGCACTCACTTGGTGATCTTGAAGAGCCTCAGGAGGCGGATACAGCGGAGCACAGAGATGCCCAGGGGCGTCATGGCTCCTGACTCCACCAGCAGGATCTCCAGAATGCCGCTGCACACCACGAAGCAGTCGAAGCGGTTGAAGATGGACATGAAGTACTGGCGCAGGCCCAGCCCGTACATCTTCATGAGCATTTCAATGGTGAAGAGGGTCAGCAGCACACGGTTGGCGACATCTGCAGAGGGCAGCAAGGGCTGAGCATTGCTTCCTTCTTTCTTCCTCTTCCAGGCCTCTGCCCAGAATGAGCCTCTACCAGTACACTCCCTACCTTTCCAAGGCACTAAGTCTTTTTAATTTTTAAGATTTAGAAAAAGGGCCAGCAATATGACTGAGTAGACAGAGGTGCTTGCTGCTAAGCATGATGATCTGAGTTTGATCCCCAGAAGCCATATAGTTGCAGGAGAGAGCAGAACTGTTTTACACACACACACACACACACACACACACACACACACACACACACACCAACCAGGGCAAACTCAGGAACCATTTTCCT
>NC_034594.1:110342024-110351992 GCF_900095145.1 Mus pahari | reverse complement strand
CACACACACACACACACACACAATCTATCTATCTATCTATCTATCTATCTATCTATCTATCTATCTATCTATCTATCTATCTATCTATCTATCCATCTATCCAACAATAAAAGCCTTGGGAAAACCTGGTGAATTTTGCTCATCAAAATAACCCAAATCTGTATTTCCATCAACCAATCCATACCAGATTTAGCAGGAAGAACGTTGTAAAAGTTCTGACCTTCCTCATTAAACCTAGTGTCTTTTCCTGGTAGAGAGTGGGCTTCACTAAAAGCAACATGTTCTTGTGAGTTCTGCCCAGACCCATCTGGGACATCCACTAGCAGCATCTTTTATCTTTCTTAGCTGTCTTGTCTCACCTCTTCCTTTCAAGTGGTCTCTTCGTGTTTTTTTATCCAGCTCCCTATAGGGTAAATTCCATGATGCTAAATCCTGCAGACACAAACTCTCTAGTGCTCACATTCCCCACAATTCTGTTCATCGTCTTCTTGCTCTTGCAAATACTCTCTCCCCACCACCTTCTTGGCTACCAAGACACCACAGTCTCAGGGGCTTCCCAGCCTCCCCTGTATTCTCCTACACTGCACTGCATTATTTAACAAGGCACTGGATGCTAGACTCGAGCCACGCACTATCCCCTGACCATCTGGTGAAGCTCTCTGATCACAGATCCAAAGCTGCTCTTTCCGACGACTCCAATCTTTAACACTTCAATCAAGATACTACCTCTCCACTGCGACCCAGACCCGTTTTTCCATTAGCTTCTTTGACATCTCAAAGGCCTCCAACTCGATATGTTCAACACAACAGGGTGGGTCAAGTGTGGTCAGCTCACAGCTGCCAAAACTACCTGGCAATCAACTATCTTTGCCGTCTTAGAAAGTGGAGCCTCAACCATCTATTTGTTTGCTCAGTCTAGGAACCCCAAACCCACCTGTTGGTGGGTAGATTTCCATTCTCACATGTGATTACTAATGCTGCATGACAACGTGTAGCACGTGCAAGGGCTTCTCAAGAAGACTGGCTGCAATGAGTGAAAGGTTGCATGGGTGCCTCCAGGCATCAGCAGGGCAGCTTTGTCTCCTGATCTCCAAACCTTAATGTCTAGCTCGTTCATGTTAGACTTAGTCTCTTCTGCGGTATTTCATTCGGTCATGTGCCTGCTCAGCTCACTTGAGTTCATCAGACTGAAGACTCTTCCTCAGAGTAACCCTGCTCCTTATTTGATTTGCACCCTCACCTTCCCTGGGAGCTCGTCATTGGAGATGCTCTTTCCCTCAGGGATTCATATCCCTCAGGGATTCATACACCTTGGCATGAGGACATCCCAAAAGGACTAGCTGTGTTTGCTTCTCTTGGGCTCTCTCAGGCTGTCATTTGTATTGATTGGTTTTATGATTCTGTCTTATTAATTCATTGCTGAGTCCTGTGTGTTCATGGAAGAAGTGGTGTGATGTGGTTCTCGTCATGGAACAGAGCCAACAGGGTGTGGGCCTCCACAAGTGTTGATGGTTTCTCGGTGAAAGGCGCAAGTGTGCGTGCATGTGTGTGTATGTGTGTGTGTGTGTGTGCACGTGCGTGTATGTGCGTGTGTGTATGTGTATTTCTGAAGGAGGAACATGAATACATATATTCCCTGCCAAGGTTATTAGAAAATGTTCTCCCTGCCAAGGATAATGACTCCATGATAATTAGAAATGACACAGATGTAGGAGGCAAGGGTGTGTTCTATGTCCTTAGCAGAAATGGTAAATACTATAACCTTCAGGACAGCCTTTAAGGCTGTGGGAAAGAACTCTGAAAACATGAGTTCAAAAATAAATAAATTCTCAACTATGCAAAATATAAGGATGGAATATGAATTATATGAGTGGCTTTGCAGACCTGAGAGAGCAAAGGCAGAGTACTATGAGTCAACTTGTCACAAAGATACAAGGGTAGGCAGATTCCTGAGTTCAAGGTCAGCATGGAACAGAGATAGTTTGTGCCCAGGTATGGTGGAAATGGTAATCTCAGGATGGGATCCCACCTGACTAGTGTATCGTCTATGCTTACAAAGGCAGGCAGATCTCTGAACTCATTTTCACTGTTAAAAATAATGTGTCTCTTTCCAAGAATCAAGGAGCTGGGACCAAGAAATGCTGATTCATGGGATAATCAAAATGGAAATTGAAGTAAATGACTGGATTGATATGCAAATAAAAGACTGCACATTGGACCCCACACCTATACATGGCATAGGCTGGAGTTTAATTTCCTATCTGTGACATGTTTCCTTTCTTGCAGGACCCCCTGTAGAAGGAACGTCAAAACCCCTTCCCTGTCCCATGCACAATGAGATTTTAGACCCCCTTACATGGAAGTAGAGTTTCTGGGCCCTGTCTCCAAGCAAGCAGGCTGGCCTTTGCTCCCCACCTTATGCAGGCCCAGTACCTATTTCTGGTCTCAGCATACACATGAAAAGCTCAGTTACAACCCCTGGGGGTTCAGATCTAAGTCTGAAATCTTTCTGCAAGTGAACTAATGAGCTCCCTGCTGCTGCCACTCAGATACTGTATTGTTAATTTATTACTGCTTGAGTGTGCAATGTTCCCCCAAGGTTCATGTGTTTGAACTGTTGAACCTCATCTGATGGTGCTGTGTTGGAAAGTTGTCAAATATTTAAGAAGCAGAGAGTCACTGGAGGAAGTAGATCACTGGGGACTGGCCACAGAGTTTGACTCCACCTCCTCTCCATTCTTGCTTCTGGACCGTAGACACAATGTAACCATCCACTTCATGCTCCTGTCTCCATACCTTTCCTGTCACAATGGAGTGGATTACTTCTTAAGAGGTGAGCCAGAATAAACTCGTCCTTTCTGGAGTTGCTTTTTAGGTATTTGTCATAGCAAGGAGAAATATAACCAATGTATTTATTCCTTGAAACATTATTATAATTGGTGCCACTTAGGTATTTGTAATGGGAAGGGTACCTAGCTGTGATCTTCTTTTTCTTAAGTGGCTCTTGGTCATGGTCCAGCGCTCTGCAAACAGTGGGACATCCACACAAGGATGGGGCTGATCCATTCATCTTCTACCAAGGCTGGTCAGCCATGTCATACAATGTTTATGCTTATATTTTCATTGGCTTCCCTGTACCCAAAAGTTAAACTCCTAATGCATCATGACAGCATACAAGGAACCCTATGAACACATATAGCACTTTCTGTCCATCACGTATGTTCTGTCGCTCCCTTAATTCACCATGTGTTTGCATGCATTGCCTCTTCTGCAGGCATCCCTGACAACCTTTGACCAGCTGGGCTTTATCTCAGTGTCCTTTAGATGTATGGAGCATCAGCATCTCTTCTTGTAGTCTTTCTTTTTACCATCTTATATTTGCTTTCTCATTGCCTTCCCTGGATGGGCTGGAAACAATTAACTTCTGACTTGTCCTATGGCTAAATATGCTCCTTAAAGTTACAAGAAATGAATTAACTCTGTTTTCAGTTCTTTCTCTGTGTTCTACATGTAGTACACTCCTTGCATAGTTGGTGAAAAATTAGTGTGTGTGTGTATATATATATATATATATATATATATATATATATATATATATATATATATAGAGAGAGAGAGAGAGAGAGAGAGAGAGAGAGAGAAGGATTTGAAATTGGATACTTGGAGCTCTCAGTTATTGACCATCTTATATGCAATGATATATAATTGAATACTTTCCTAGGTGTCTGAGGAAACATCTGAGAATTATCCCTATGCCTCATGGCACTGCCCCAGGTCAGAATGATGGCAAGGATAAAACAGTGGGCATGCCATCTTGCTTTTTGAAGTCTCTATAGTCTCAGGGTGAAAGGAAGGGGTTGGGTCAATGGTCCAACACCGCTAGTATATAAGTTCTGGAAGGTGATGTCAGTCTCATTGACTTCTGCATTTTCTGCAGCACCCATGGCAAGTTTAAGCTTCGAAGCCTGGGTGCTCATTCCTGGTTTCGATCTCTCCAACTCACCTTGCAAATGGGTCAGCCAGACTGGCTGGTTGTGGTGCTCTGAGGCAATAGACAGGGTGTTTAGGGCAACAATCAGGATCACCAGCCAATAGAAGACCTTGGATTTCACTAGGTCATGGCACTTCCAGCGGAAGACGCGATTCCACTGCCGCCAGTGCCGACTGCAGGAGACAGAACAGGCTTTCATTACTTCTAGCCACACTCCAGCCTGGCATCTCTTCCACTCACTCTCCTTTCCGGGCATGCAAGAGGAAGGCAGGGCATGGGCCATGGAAGCCCACTTAAACCTGGTTTCCTATTAGCCAAGCTTTGCTTTTCAGATGAGAATGATAATGACGTCAATCTCCCAAGCAATTAAATGAGACAACGCAGGCAAAGGACTTAGTGTGGCACGTGATAGAGATGTAGCTCGGGAGCACCGTGCATTTCACTTTCCACAAAGGAACACTGCAGTGCCAAGTCCACCCATTTCTTTTTTTGTTTGTTTGGTTGTTGTTGGTTTTTTGTTTTTTTGTTTTTTTGTTTTTTTCTGAGACAGGGTTTCTCTGTGTAGCCCTGGCTGTCCTGTAACTCACTCTGTAGACAAGGCTGGCCTGGAACTCAGAAATCTGCCTGCCTCTGCCTCTTGAGTGCTGGGATTAAAAGTGCGTGCCACCACTGCCCGGCTCCATCCATTTCTATAGGAAAGTTTACCGTCTCAAGGAGGATTTCCAGATGGGTGTGTGGGAAAGGTGCTTCCACAGTTAGCACAGCCCTGTGGTGAATGACCTCACAGCACTAACTAAAGTTTAGGCTCATCTGCTCTTGACCCAGCAATTCTGCTTCTAGAATTTGTCTGGAATGGTGCATAGTGGATCAGGAGAAATGGGTTAAATACAAAATGGTGCATCTATACCATAGGATAGGCATGGCATAGATATTATAGCCAAAGTTGTAAATGTGTGTGTGAGAGAGAGTGTGCATGTGAGTGTGCATGTGCGTGTGCATGTGTGTGCATTGGGGCGTGGGTCTGGGGAAATGGTTTAGAACTTAAGCAATCTGTCTGTTCTTCCAGAGAATCCAGTTCAATTCCCAACACCCACATCGTGTATCACAACCATCTACATAACTCCAGTTCCAAGGGGTCTGATAACCCTCTTCTGGCGTCTGTGGGAACTATGTGTGCATGTGGTGCACAGACATGCATGCAGGCATAGCACCCATATATATAAAATAAATAAATAAATACATAAATACATAAATAAATAATTTAAAGGTCTATGTCTTCATACATGTACATGTACACACAAGTGTGAAAATTGACCCCAACAAAAAAGTTTAAGAAAAAAGTCACAAGATAGTATATATTCATTTACTGAACAAATATTCTTCAATAATATCTCTTATGTACTGGACATTGTTTTAGTCTTTATTGTGACAGTAATTAACATGAATAGCCCTATTAAATAAAAAGCAAAACAAGAACAACATATTCTGGTGTGTGTGTATGAATTTGTGTATTTGTATGTGCATGTGTGGTCAGTGTGTATATATGTGGCATGTGTGTGTATGAATGTGTCTGTGTATGAGTGTGTGTGTGAGTATGAATATGTGGGTGTGTGAGTATGTAGGTATGTGTGTGTCTGTGTAAAAGATGAAAGTGCAGAAAGGATCTTAATAGAATATACATCTGTTACCATGGTTACTTCTTTGAAGGACAGCAGGGACCTTCATCGTTTCTTTACTGTTTTTCTCTATTGTTGGAGCTTTTAAAAGTTGTGATTATGTGCGCATTTGGAAAAGGACACAGCTTTCTTCCCAAAACAAAGATAAGAGCTTGGAGCATCCTCTTGCCACTGACTCCTTAGCTACGGCCACTTCCTTCCTGCAGCTCCCACCCCCTATGAGGGTAGAGCCAAATGTGCTTGCTGTCTCCGTCTCCAAGGGCTCCTGTTTTACCTTGCATGGTGTATAAATAGGTCATCTACTCAGGGTCCTCTCTGATTGCGCATTCCCTGGGCATCTAGCCACTGCTGAGTTCTCAGAGCAAGAATTGGCCCTGTTTTCTCAGGGAGGCTTTCTTAAGGGTTCAGGAAAGTGCCACGAGGGCAGTAAAGTGGATTCTTGCCCCAGGTCCCAGGTCAGGTACTCACATGAACTGGATGATTTTGTTCAAGCCTTCGATTTCATACAAGCTT
Organism: Mus pahari; assembly: GCF_900095145.1. NCBI lineage: Eukaryota > Metazoa > Chordata > Mammalia > Rodentia > Muridae > Mus > Mus pahari. Next base: position 110,345,812 of record NC_034594.1, on the reverse strand, counting down.
TCTGTGTCTGAGCCCCCTTCATCCAAAGACAGCTTGCCTGGGGACAGGACAGACACTGCTATAGTCAGCAGCCTTCGGGTCCCTCAGGAACAGACAAGCTTGGTTAGGCATTGGTGGATAGGACACCCATGACTATAGGCTCTTGGTGGGCCTGCCTCTTGCTGTGCCTTCCCCTGACCCAGATTCTTGTGAACTGGAGGTGCCCATCTGCAGGGCCTGTGGCCACCAGGGGTAGGGCCACGGGATGATTTGGAAAGAGACAGGATGCACCTAGATCCTATCACCTTGAAGTGTGACGCTTTCCATAAATCATCAATCCCTGAAAGCAAGTCCTATCCCTTCTCAGTGGGTCTCGGGGTGTGCTGGTGGATTTTATGTAAACTTGACACAGGGTAGAGTTATCTTAGAGGAGGGAACTCCAATGGAGAAAATGCCTCTGTAAGACTGGACTATAGGTAGAGCATTCTCTTAAGCAGTGATCGATGTGGGAGGGCCCAGGTCATTGCAGGCGGGACCATCTTTGGACTGGTGATGGTGGTGGTGGTTCTGGCTTCTAGAAGAAAGCAAGCTGAGCAAGCTTGTAAGCAGCACCCCTCCATGGCCTCTGCCTCGTGGAACTCTGGGTGAAACAAACCCTTTCCTCCCCAAGTTGTGTTTGGTCATGGTGTTTCGTCACAGCAGTAGCAACCGTAACTAAGACACCAGGCTGTTGGGGTTGCCCTCTCCAGGGAGTGACTAGGACGGGGGGGGGGGGGGGCGGGCCATGGCTCTGGGCCCCAACCTTCTCTCAAGTCATCCACATCCATGACCTCGCCCTGTGTGATCCAGCTCATGTAGCCACGGAGGTCCTCCTCCAGCTGCTGTTTCTCCCGGAGCTTCTGGAAAGTTCCTCTGGACTTGGCCTTCTCTCGCTCCTTGGTGAATTCTCTAAAACAAAACCAGGGACATAGGGAAGAAGAGGGAAAGGGGTGGGACCCACTGAGCTTCCTTAGCACAGGGGACACATCTGCATCTGGGTGTCCTCTTCTGGTCTGGGGCACTGCCTATGGGCCAGGGACCCTCTCTCTTCCCTTTGCCCAGCCCCATCTCCCGGCACCTGACTCCTTCTCGGCCTCTCATTTTCTCCTTAGGTTTATCTCTATGGATGTCAGGGGTTGGTAGGACATTCCATCGTTTCAACATTATTCCAAATTTCCCATACTTCCTGGGCTTTTAAATTACCCTAAAATGATTTTGATTACAGATTTAACCCCTGAGAAAATCCTCTTGGGCACAAGGGGAAACTGCAGTGTCACTGGAATTCAAGGACCCGAAGGGTGCGAGGCATCCTGGGACCAGAAGAGGGCGTCCCTAGGCCACCAAGCAGAGCATGGCTACCAGGTCAGTTGTTAGTACAGATGTCTGCTTGTAGGACAGGACGGCGTCCAGCTGGGTACTCTTGACCATTTTATGCATGAAGTCTTTAGATAGTTCAATGAAGCCCACCCACAGATGGCTCCTTGGAATAATGTCACAAAGGGCACATGGAATGAGAAAGGAACTGATCATAGAACAAATTCCAACAGAGGAAGGCAGCTGCTTCTCCATTAATGCAAGGATCCTGTTGCAGGTATAATGGCTGTCAACATTTTGCAAGTGGTAAGAAATGGAAACAGGGGTGCAACAACAGACATGTGACGTCACTTCCATTAGGAGAATCCACAGGCACTGCTAATGCCACTGTGGTTAGTCGCCTGCATTCATTATTAAAAAGGAAACATTTCAGTTAATGCAATAGAAAGTAAAGATGGTTTTCCCCTAGCCGACTCCTGAGTTCTGTCTACAGGCTGTCTGGTGAGAAGCTTCTGGAATGGGATGATGTCAGTCCAGAAGGGAGCCGAGGCTACAGCTCGCCCCGCCACTGTGGCTGGAGTAAATGCCAGCAGAGCCACTCTGCTGAGAACAGCACTCATTAATGGTGGTGATTTGTATGCGCTGGACCCTGTTTTACATACTTTAAACTCATCTAACTTTCACGACAACTGTAGGAAACAGGTCCTGAACAGATAAGAACACTGAGGCACCGAGAGTTTAGGGACTTAGCCAGGGTCTCACAGACACTAAGCCGTAAGCAGTTCAGGGGTCAAACAGGCAGTCTACCTCATAGGAGTGCTTAGCCCGTGCAATGAGTACTGCTCTCATTGCTGACACACGCTCAGGGCTGGAGTCTGGGGCTTACAGGCTCACACAGGAGTGTGGATGCTGGGGGAAAGGAAGAGGCAGGGAGGGACAGGGAGAAGACTTAAAGGGAGTCATGTGTAAGCTTGAAGGATGCATCTTCTGCCTTCCTAGCTAAACAGGAAGAAGTGTACCTGGCAGGGCTGGCAGGGCTGGCAGGGCTGGCAGGGCTGGCAGGGCTGAGAGATGAGCTGAGGGTTAGGATCCTTTCTCCCCTCCCCCAGATGTCATTCTTCCTTACCCACTCAGGACACCCAGCACCAGGTTGAGGATGAAGAAGGAGCCTAGCAGAATGAGGGTGACAAAATAGATCCAGGGCCACTCATTCCCAATGGCATCGTTGACCTGGTCCAAGACAAAAGTGTGAGTCCAGTCTTCTAACCTGAAGGAAAATTCCTGCCTGCCATTCTGTCTGTCCAGGTGCTGACTGTGCCCCTGGCCCAGGCTAGGCAGATCTGTTGTCCATCCTGTCAAGGGCCTCTTTAACCTGCCTCTCAGACACCCATCTACAGTCAGTTTCTTTACAACCAAGACTTTTCAAAGTGGCAACCCCCCGTGACCCTGCTGGAGTGTTCTGACACCTCGGGCACTCTCTCATGTCTCTAGTGAAGATATGATACGTGCTCCCCTCCTAGACTTGTAGCAGAGGTGAAATGGCATGTGTGACATTCCTTTGACATGTTTAATCACCTGCTTCCCTAATGTGAGCCTGCGAGAAATGTTCATACTAATCCTTTATATTTGCAAAGCATTTGACAGTTTTACAGTCCCCCACACCCATCCTAGGCAGCACTGCGTTGTTCTCGAGAGTTCTGAATTGGAGTCACATGGGTGAGAGCTCAATTCTTGGCTCAGTGGCTCATTAGATTCAAGGACACAGTTAACCTCTCTGAGCCTCAATTTACTTATCTGTAAAATGGGACAGATGCTGTTTGTTGTTGAAGCATTAAATACTAAATGCAACAGAGCTAAAAAAGAAAAAAATACCTAACAAGGAATTTGCTCTAATAGGAAAGCTTCTGGCTGGGCAGTGGTGGCGCACGCCTTTAATCCCAGCACTTGGGAGGCAGAGGTAGGCGGATTTCTGAGTTCGAGGCAGCCAGGGCTACACAGAGAAACCCTGTCTCAGAAAAAAACAAAAAACAAAACAAAACAAAAAACTCAACTTGATTACATACCAGCAATCCTGCTAATTTTCTCCCTAGCTCTGTGATATAAGTGGTATTATCTTTAAAGATGAGAAGAGTGATGCACAGTGATATTTACCTAAGAAAGCCATCTTGCCCAATGGCAAAAAGAGAGACCTAAAGGGCTCTTCATCCCTCAGTGTCCAAGACACAAGACACTAGTAAAGAGTCACTGACATTCTAGAGAAAATTTAGGCATTGAGAGGAGAACTCATGGAGCTCCTAGTACCCATCCCTCATCCCCATCCTCCACCCCATCCCTCACTCCCATCCCCCACCCCATCCCTCACCCCCATCCCCCACCCCATCCCTCACCTCCATACCCCATCTCCATCCTTCACCCCATACCCCACCTCATACCCCACCCCATTCCTCACCCCATAC
>NC_034594.1:110307930-110341114 GCF_900095145.1 Mus pahari | reverse complement strand
CTCTCTCTCTCTCTCTCTCTCTCTCTCTCTCTCTCTCCATGTATGTATGTATGTATGTATGTATGTATGTATGTATGTATGCACTACTGCATGTGTAGATGAAGGCCAAAGGTCCACATTAGGTGTCTTCTTCAGTTGCCCTCCACGTTATTTTTTGAGGCAGGGTCTCCGCTGAACACAGAGATCACTGGTTTGACTCTGCTGGCTGGCCAGCAAGCCCCTGGGATCTGCTTGTCCCCATCTCATTACTGAGGTTATAGATCCACCATGTGCTTTTGCTGCATCTCAGGTCCTCGTGCTTGGATAATAAGCACTTCACCCACTGGACTTCATCCCCACTCAAATTAGTAATTTTGATAATACCCTGGGGCATTTTTATCTTAGGATGTTTTTCAGCCTCCTGGTGTGTTCTGAGATGAGGTTAGCCTAGGGGCACAGTGCCCTCTGCCTTACCACATTTATAATGTAAGCTCGGAGCTCTAACGGTGGGTGGTGGGCAAAGAGAACAGTGACGGTCAGCTTGGGGTCCCTGGCTCCCTGAAGCTGGTGCCTCTGACTTGAGAGTGGTGTGTAAATGTTGCTGCTCGGCATTCCTTAATGACTTGGCACTTCCAAATTTGTCCCAAAGCTCAAGCTAGATGGTCCTTGTCTTCTGCCTAGCAGGGTTGATTATAGGATGCGGAAAGTCAGGGCAATGGAAGATGCCGATATTACTTACAGGGTGTGGACAGTTCTGACAGTGGAGGAGGCTCCTGTGGGAAAGGACCAGGAAGCTACCAGCTGAAGCCCCGTCAGAGTCCACTCTTAGAAGCTAGGTTTGACCCTGCATTGACTGACTCTTGTTGCCCATGGGATTGGTGCAACCTCTCCCCATGAGGGAGCAGTGAACACAGGGGCTGCTCTGGTGACTCCAATGTCTGAGACAGACAGAGGATCCGACCTCTGTCTGTGTCACCCTCTCTACACTGAAGGCCCTGGAGTAGGCCACGCTCAGAAGTTTCCAGGAATTCCTCCATAAAGCAGCAAGACTCAGGAGAACAGCCTGGGAGCCTTCTGATTCACCTGCCTCCTCAGAACTAAGCGATGCTAAGACATTGTTGGACACTTGGCATCCCATTCTTGAGATGGAGAGTGGAGTTGTTCAGCAGTCACATGACATGTGATGTGGCAACAGCCTCCTGTAGAGCCCACTTGCTTAAAGCCAGACATTGAAAAGCCTTACTGAAAATGTCACACAGTGCCACTCTTCTCACTAAGGGGATCTTGTTTGGGAGAGAGTCATCATTTAAAAAAAAAAAAAAAAAAAAAAAAGCTCCTGTTTTCATGTCATCAGCGTATTGTTGCTCTTAGAAATGAGAAATGGAGCCGGGCGTGGTGGCACACGCCTTTAATCCCAGCACTCGGGAGGCAGAGGCAGGCGGATTTCTGAGTTCGAGGTCAGCCTGGTCTACAGAGTGAGTTCCAGGACAGCCAGGGCTATACAGAGAAACCCTGTCTCAAAAAACCAAAAAGAAAAAAAAAAAGAAAAGAAATGAGAAATGAGTGGATATCGTTATATTTGGTCCAGTTTCCATATCAGACCTACACAGACCATGCTCTTCCAGTCTTCATTGCTGTGTGAGGATGTGAAGGTGTCCTAAAGCCAGAAAGGTTAGACCTGCTGCTTTAGGAAGACTTCCTAGGACTCTACGTGGCCTTCAGTGTGGGCTGCTTATCTGTCATAAGCACATAAGAGTGTCCCCTCTGAGCTTCATTCAGCACATATCATCCTGCAGGCCGGAATTGGGAGACAGTTCTGACCAAAGTCAACTATGGCTACAGGAAAGTATGAAGAGAAATTCAGGCACATCCCAGGTCTATGCTTCAATCCACACCTGACCTAGGGAGCCTGGAACATACAGAATGAATTGTATAGATGGGGCGGAGCAAGCTGAGGCCAAGGCTGGCCTCTCATCCCTGATCCTGGTGGAGCTGTTTTTACTTTCACTCTCACGAGTCCAGTAGATGACTCCAAGGTGCATTAGTGGGGAGGGGAGCTGGCTTTGACCCCGAGTTTCTTTATTAGCTGTGATAGGCTCCATTCAGAGTTGAACTGGGGCCTCTACTCCTCCATAGGCCTACATAGCTCACCTGTCCCGATGAAGTAGCAAGTCTTGTGCATCTTGCCTTTGAAGAGCTCCAACCCAATGATGGCGTAGATGATGACCATGAAGAGGACGAGCAGGGCGATGTGGAACAGGGGGAGCATGGCCTTGAAGATGGAGTTGAGGACCACCTGAAGACCTGTGGCAAACAGCAAGGAGGGGACAAGAGTCATTTGTCTTCATTGACTCATGGTCTTTCCCCCCATAAACAGTTGGACACCCATGTCAGAAGAGGCAGAGGTAGGCTTGGGAGAAGAGACACTGTCACCCACTGGGCACCCCTGACACCAGCCGCAGGGGTCTGAGCACGCGGAAAGCTCGCAGGGCCTTCACGTCCAAGCCGGCTCCTTTGCTGCTCATGGGGGCCGTGTTGGTTTGAATGATGTTAACTTGTTCCAGAATTACAGTGAAGACCCTGGAGGGGGAAAGAGGTAGAGAAGAGGGACCAGACCAGCTGTTGGATGAGCCAGAGTCCCAGACCTTGTGTCCCACCATGTAAAGGACAGAAGGGTTGGGAACAAATGTAACTCTCCCAACTGTCAGTAGTAAAGAATTTTATTCAACCCAGGTTTCTGAGGCCAGATTCAGCTTTGAGCTATTGGTGACGAATGGTACTGAGTACTGAAAGGGAGGCTTCAGGCTGAGAAGCAAACACACCATGCCCCGAAGTCAGAGTGCATAACAGGAAGCTGCAGGACAGCCCCTAACTCATTTGGTGACCCAGGCGGGGACTGGGGTGGGGGAGGGGAGAAGGACAGAGGGGGCCTCTGCTAGGCTCTCCCAAGGACTGGCCTTCCTACCAACATCGGATGCTCTCCCGCTCCCCTCCTCCCCCCTTAGAGCTTCGAAGCCCATTTAGCTCTCTTCTAGGAACATCTTCAGTGACCCCGAGTTCATTGCAGAACAATGGCGCTCTGTGAAACCACGATACTGCTCTCTGATGCTCTATTCGTCTGCATGGTTTCCAACCAGAGCACTTCACAAGGACCACGCTGAGTCTGAGAACGCTTCAGGTTTCCCTGCTGTGGTGAGAGGAGCAGTGAGGGACCAGCAGAAAACCAACATGATGTCATTGGGCTGAAGGACAGTGTGGTTAATGGTTGACGGTGAAGCCTTTGGAGCTAAGGACGCTTCAGTTTGCATCCTGCTCAGTGTGTGATGTTGGGCACGTTGCTTAGTTCTCTGTATCTTAGTCTCTTCATCCGTGAGATGGAGGCAATGGAAGAGTTGTTAAAGAATGTTATATGTGAAACACATAGTAAGTCCTCAATATATGTAGCTGTTATAATTAGGTATTGATTAATAAAACAAGAATGTTGTAGGCCACCAAAAATTCATTTCCTGAAATTCTGACACCCAGTAACTCAGACTGTAACCTTGGACATAGGGTTATTAAAATGAGATTATCAAGCCGGGCGTGGTGGCTCACTTGGGAGGCAGAGGCAGGCAGATTTCTGAGTTAGAGGCCAGCCTGATCTACAGAGTGAGTTCCAGGACAGCCAGAGCTGTCTCGAAACACACACACACACACACACACACTCACACACACACACACACACACACACACACACACAAACACACACACACACACACACAAAATGAGATTATCAAGGTGGGCTGTGATCTGGTTTGCTGGGTATGCTTATTATAGGGGAAATCAGGATGTACACGGGTGCATGCTCATAGACAGACCACATACAGACACAGTGAGAAGGTGGCCACGTACAGCCAAGAGGAGAGACCTGGGGACATCAGGCCTGCCAACACTAGACTTTTAGCTTTTGGACATCTGCAACAAATCCCCATTGTGTAAGCCTCCTGCCTGCATAGTCTTTGGCAGTTCCTAGTTCACTAACGCAGGCTACTAGATGTCCACATTTGTATATACAGTTTAAGTATATGTACAAGTGGCAGCAATGACTATGGGAGCCACTCACATGTCCTCTTGCATGTGGTGAGGGAAGATGAGGGAACTCACGGTGTCTGGGTGGTGATGCGACTTGTGACCTGCAGGTAGGTACTGGGCTCACTGGTTCATTTCCCACCAACACTGACTACAGCCCAGGAGGGTTAGCACAACGCTGAGGTCTCATCTTGTCTCTGGGCTGCTGGTAGTGCCTGTGGGCAGAGTTCTCAGGGCAAATCTGACTCTGGTCCCCAACCCCGAGCCAGCTCTTACCCCAGAAAGACGATGATGAAGTCCAGCACATTCCAGCCACTGCGCAGGTAAGCATCCTGATGGAATAGGAAGCCATAGGCTATAATCTTCATGGCGGCTTCGATGGAGAAGACGATGAGAAAGAAGTACTCCAGTTTCTCCTGGAGGGGCATAGGTGGGGACAAACGTGGTCACACCTTCCCACTGCACATTCTTAGTGGTCCCTTGCTCTAGCCTTGATCTGCCCTCCAGCTACTAGCTTCTGCCACTCCTAGATGCTCCCCCATCCTGACAGCTCCCTACTCCCTTCAACAATTCACCCATAACCTGTCCCCTTAATGAGGTCTTCCCTGGCAACCAAGTGCAGTTTAAGTCATTTCCAACTTTCAGCTCTTCTTCTGAGCTTCATGTTGTCTTCGCATATGGCTAAAGCGCCACTTATATTCTTCTATCGTGTTCTATAACTCTTTCCTCACCAGAATATGAACTCCACAACAGGGTGGAATTTCTGCCCATTCTCCTCCTCACCACCACCAGTCTTATCAGGCATTTTCTTGATGAATGTGGGAGGGCCCAGCCCACTGTGGGTGGTGCCAGCTGTGAGTAGGTGGGACTGAGATAGGTAAGGTCATAGGCCAAGCAAGCCATGAGGAGCAAGCCAAGAAACAGTGTCCTCCATGGCTTCCTGCACCCAAGATCCCACTCTAAGTTCCTTTGCTGACTTCCTTCAGTGATGGGGTGCGATCTGACAGTTGTAAGATGAAAGAGAAACCCTTTTTTCTCCAGGTCCCTCTTAGGGCTAGTGTTTTCTCACAGCAATAGAAACTCAACTAAGACAGATCCCAGATGGCCTCCAGTATGGATATTTTCTCTCTTCCACCATCCAGTGGACTAAAGATAGAAAGTAAGGTGGACTTAGCACCCCCAAATGACCCTCCCTTGGTAATCGGGGTCCTTTGCTCTTCTTTACTTTCCTGGTATCTCACCTTTCACATCCATTACAGCTGACTACAGGCAGCCACATCCCAGCAGGGGGATGAGAAAACGGAGTATACCCCGTGTAAGAGGGTGAGTGTTGGTGAGTGGCCAAAGTTTCAGCCTCACCCTGAAGATGGCCTTGCTGAGCCTTCCATACACTGCTCTGTAGCCTGATCCTCTGGGTCACCCTGAGCCTGTCCAGGTCACCCTTCTCCTACTCAGGGCCCGGGCAAGAGCTATTTCTAACTGAGAAAACAGCTCCCTCCTGGCTGGGCTCTGAGCTCAAATGGCTTCTCTTGCAGCCATCTGCCTCCAATAGCCCTGGTTCTCCAGGCTCCTCATGCAATTCTAGCCCCTGATGGAGTATCAGGGCTGTACCCTGGCAGCAGGAGGTTTAACTTGTGCATAGAAAGGTTTTTTTTTGTTTGTTTGTTTGTTTTAACAAGAAGGGGTCTGTACCCACAGCTCACCAGCCGTATAATCATCACCCACCAGTACCCATTCCCAGTCAAGCACCTCAGGACTAGGGAGGGCCTCTCCAGGAGCCCCTCAGGGGCCCCTTTTGTTATGATTCAGGATCTTTAATTGTGAGCACAACCAGATGGGGAACCTGGCCTCCCCAGGAATGACTTGGAAGAAGTGGAAGGAAAAACAGAGGTATATGTGAGCTAGACCTAGACCTCTTCTTTTTTATCTTGCCCCTCACAACTGCTCCTCAGTTTGTAATCCCAAAGTCTTCTCTTTCCAAAAATATAGTGTACAAGGGAAGGCACCTCCATACTATTCCATTAACAGGGCTGTTGCTAGGGCCCAGCAACAATCCTTGAGCATCATGGATTAGGGGGATTGTGGGACAAATCTTGCCTTTATACAAGAGAGTTGCCAGGGGCAGTGTGTCTATCATCCCCACTGAGAGAAATGGGGTGAAGACATTGTGGAGGGTCCCCTGAAAATCAACTGAGTGATCTACTCTCTGTGTAATGTTTAAGAGTCAGTCCCATCCCTCATGGGGAAGGCACGCGTAAGGAGAGGGAAGTTAAGTCAGCGTGTAGATTTTCAGGCTGATTCAACCCCCAGGGGACAGACAGGAGAAGTTTGGTTGAGGGAAGGGAAAAGCAGGACTCAAAATAGTTGTGGTGCTCATAGGCTGGGCGACTGGCCATGTATACCAGAGAACTGCCTGCACCTGTTCCTGTCTGTCTATCTCTTGGCCACAGAGCAAGCTTGTAGGGGCTGTGGGGTTCAGGTGGAGTCACTTGGAATTCATAGCCCATCAGCTCCAAGACCCAACTCTTCTCTTTGTTTACCACTCTGCAACCTAATTCTGGAGTGCACACAACATGACCCTCGATGTGTAGACAAGGACCAGGGGTGTTTCCATTCTTGCTCCATAAGGACAGTGTTATCAGGGTTACATTGTGCTGGTCCCACGCCTCTCTAGAGGCCCACAGAGGAACAAGGGCTATTCAATCCCCAGGGAATTATTATTAAGCTTGAGACTAAACCCCTGGGCAGGGACTGGCTGGCATCCTGTAATCAAAGTCATAGTCTCTCTAAAGCCTTTCCATCATTGTGTGTGGGAGAGCCCGCTGTCAGTCACGTAAGGCAGGAGACACATGGCGTACATTCTCACTGGCTGTCTCCTTACTCAAGTTCCTCTAGGAACCTCAGTTTCCTTATGTGTAAAACTGAGCTAATTCAGGGGTGGTTGAGAGCACTGGCTGTTCTTCCAGAGGACCCTAGTTACGAGCACCTATAACTCCAGTTCCAGGGGATTCAATGCCCTCTTCTGGCCTCAGTGGACACTGTACACACACACACACACACACACACACACACACACACACACACACACACGCGCGCGCGCGCGCGCGCACACACACACACACAATTGTCCTCCCACCTCCAAGAGCTGTCCTGAGAATTAAGTAGCATCCTGTAACAGAGGGAGTTGCACAGCTCACAGGTCTTCTACACGCCTGGCTCTTTGGGGAGGGGTCTTACTACTTTCACCATGGCATCCACCATCCTTTCTTGGTCTTCACAGAGCTCCTGGGTGGGGCAACAACAGTGACTGGCACATCAGAGCACGGTTCTATTCGACCAGGAACTCAACATATTCAAGCCTGGACCTCTCTTCCCCTTCACCTGGCACCTCCTCCGATGTCTCTGCCTATGTCTGGCCCTGGGTCCCACCAGATCCAGACATTTCTGTTGCTCACACCTGATTCATCCATCTCATCTCCATTGGAGCTGCTTCTGCCTGCAGAGCAGCCTGCTCACGCTCCCTGATCTGCAGTCACATGCTCCCGTCCATGCTCCCTTCTCCTCTAGTCCAGCTCTGCCCTGGCCACTTCAACTACTCCTGGTCATCAACATCAATGTAGTTTATCAGGTAAAACCATAGAGCAGGTGATCCCTTACAAACAACCCCTCTGGCCTTGACTGCTGGCCTCACCATTGTCCCACAGAACCCTGACCTGCCAAGTGGGAAATGATTTTCAGATTCTCTGCATAACTTACATTCTGAGCCTTCACTTACCTATGATCGTGTGATTTCTCTGACTGCCTCCCAGGAGAATCTGCCTGAGGTGTCCTCTGTATTGCCTGTGACTGTGTTTGCTTTCCAGTGCCTCTGCTGAACTGCAGCCTCCTAGGGCCCATGTCATCTTCCTCTGCCTACTGACTGTACGAGGTCAAGTGTCTTTGGCCCCAAGAACAGGTGAGAGGATACATTGCCCATTAAGATCAGGATTTGGGTAAGATGCTAGGGTTCCTCATAAGAGGGGCTTCTCAGGGTGAGTTCTAGGAACCGGGAAAGATAGAGTTTGAAGACTGCATACACCTACCAGCTGCTGGGGCTAGCTTCCCCGCCCTCCTCATATCCAGTTGAAAGAAATTTTGGCTCAGGGCTTAGACCCTTGCTGTTCCTTCTTTGTGGAATGCTGCTCTTGTCTTCTTCTGTCTGGCCCCAGCTTGTGATTGATCCCTTCTGGGTTACCATCCCTATGTCCTAGCTCCTGTCTGATGACACATCACTCTGGTTTGGTTTGGTTTTTAGCAGACTTCAAGACTTAATTTACCAACCACCTGCTTATCCACTTAACTGTCCCCTGACATATAGGACTCTTGGCTCAGTTTCCTGCAGTGTCACCTGCACCTGGAAAGGTGCCTGCCAAGCGTGGTTTTGGACAGTTTCAGGCCCTTCTGCCTAAGAGACAAAGTATGGCTTGGGTAGCCTGCAGATGGCTGCTACCCTTGAAGCAGGATGAGCTCACCGAGCTTTGAGGAAGCTTTGTGAAAAAGCCCACGACCATGCTCAGCTTCTAACTGCGAGCAGATAGATGACCACTGTGGGTTTTCAGGCACACAGCAAGCCCCGTGTGGCACAAGCGAAGTGACGTCACACGGCAGAGCAGATTGGAAGTCATAAGCAGCAAGTAGGCTCTGATACCAGACTAGGGGAGACAGTCTTTGACCCTGGGTCAGACTCTTAGCCTTCCTGCCTTCCTGAGCTCTTGGGAAGACAAGCAAGCCACTTGTGAGGTAGAAACCTGAATGGCTCCATCACCAGGTACCAAAGGCAAGAGGGTCTTGTCCTCCCACAGAGAGGCCTCTATCGCAGCTTTCGGGGATTCACTTGCTGTGTAAATCTGAGCACAGGCCTTGCCTCTGTGCCATGTTATGCTAGAGTCAGGCATTCCCAAAGTCCTGGTCAAAAAGAGCAAGGTTCTCAATGACATCATTTGCACTGCCTCTATCCCCATTCCCCTAGTGACTCCCCCCCCCCAGGCGTGCCTGGGGCTTTGAGGGAAGATGATGGCAGCCGGACAGACCCCTCTGCAAAGGGACTTGCCCAGTATAGTCTCCCTATCTGGGCCACACGGCCAGCTATCGCCATCTCTCCTTCCCTTGCCCCACCTGAAGCACCATGGTCTGGTCGGTCGTCCTGTCTGAGGGTCTTCCGTGTCCCCCATGAAGGGTTCTGGAGTCGGCAGAGTCCAGTGGAGCTTCTGGGGAGATGCTAAGATGCAGCATCAGGTGGAGAGGGCTCCATCCTTAGGAAGCCGGCACAGGCTCTGCACAGACAGGAAGCTTATAGGAGCCAGAGGTGCTAGATTCACGGGGTTCACTCAGTGGGGGCTGGTTGCTTCAGGGAGGCCAAAGAAATTATCTCATGGGAATTTGGTGCCAGGTAGAACTTAGGCTGAGGGGGCAGCAGGGGGCACCTGGGTGACCCCACACATCTCGGTACAGGGGGCAGGCCTGGTGGGAGCAAGACAAGACACTTCTATAGTGGCAAATGGCTGCCTGTCTCCCGGCTTCACCCTTTCCTGCTTTCAGGAGCAGACATCGGGGGTGGCTTAATATTGTTGGAGACGTCTGTGGCCCGGTACTGTGCATTGGTTTCTTATGGCTGGAGATTCACCCCAGGATGAGAGGTCAAGAGAGTTCACAATGGCAAAGCTCTGAAGGCCCCTGAACATGGGGTCCATTCAGTTTTGATCTGGCTCCTGCCCCAATAAGAGTAGCGAGTGTCCATGACCCCTGTGACCTTAGCGTTGGAAAAGGCACAAGTCAGGGAGAGGAGGTCACTGTCACCAAGAGCAATTGCAGCAGTGCCTTCTCTGCTCCAGGCTCACGGGAGGCGCGGAGTGGGCTCAGAACTCAAATGGAGGTTCCCAAACAAGCTCACGGGGAGAGAAGACAGTGTGAACTGGGGTTGGGTCCTGACGCAGTTACCATATTTCCTGTTTCCTATATGAGAGAAGCAAGATATGTTCTTGCTTCCCCCTTCCCCCCAGGAAGACGAGAAGCAAAGAGAGGTTCTGCAGCGGGTCTGGGCTCTTGTCTCACTCCTGTCCCTTGTCAAGACGTCTCTGGTGAGCCAGCCTGTTGGGCTGCTGCTCAGCCACCCTGTCCACTGGTATCTCTGGTCCTGGAATCTCCCTCACCCCTTATTCTGGAGGCTATGAACAATGACCAGTTGAAAGATGAGGGAAGTTGCTATATTTATCTGGATGAACCCGTGCTCAAATGGCCATGACCGGGATGGGTCACTCATGTCAGTCTACATGGGAGGGTGGGGTCTTCATCCTCCTCCACACTAGTTTCTTCAGGTCAAGTGGGCAAGCATGTTGGGACCATGTAGCTATGAACTCAGGGGTGGGGGTAGGGGTGGGGGTGGCGTGGCAGGGAAGCAGCAGACCTAACCTAGAAGGGCTGAGGACCAGGCTGACTTGGGTGATAAAGAGAATAACAACAGAGCCTGTTAAGCAGCACTCACATGCCAGGACCTGTTCTAACCACACACACACACACACACACACACACACACATACACACACTCAAACATACACACANACATACACATATACACACATACATACACACATACATACACATACACGCTCATATACATATACACATACATACACATACACGCTCATATACATACACACACATACACACATGCACACATACACACATACATATACATACACATACACACACATACACACACGTATACACACATACACACATACATACACATACACACATACACACATGCAAACACACATACACACACATACATACACACACATACACACAAATACACACACATACACACACGTACACACACATACACACATACATACACATACACACATACATATACATACACATACACACACGTATACACACATACACACATACATACACATACACACATACACACATGCAAACACACATACACACACATACATACACACACATACACACAAATACACACACATACACACACGTACACACACATACACACACATACACACATACATACACATACACACATATACACATACATACACACAAATACACAAACACACATACACACATACAAACACACATATGCACACTATAAACACACACGCGCGCACACACACACACACACACACACACACACACCACAGATCTTCAGTAATAGGAGTCCTGCACAGTAAGCACCCTCACACACTGCTTATGAGTAAGCCAAAGCACAGAGGGGGAAGTGCTGCTTTCTAGAATCACACAGCCAAGTGGCAGAACTGAAACATGTGCAGAGAGTCTAAGTGGGGACCCCACAGTCTCAACCACCGTGACTTGATGGACAGGGAGAGACATCCACATGCATTTGTTGGATCCTGCCCACAACTGTACATTGTCTCTGCTGGCCTGGGCACGGTATGACTTTGACTGAGAGCTATCAGGGCTGGAAGGGCAGAGGAGGGAAGGAATGGACTCATTGAGTAATAACTATGTACCAGGCTGTGTGTGAGGTCACTTCACAGCACCTAACAGTTATGAAAGGGGAGGTACCCGCCCCTGCTCACGGGAGGGGCAATGGAGACTGAGTTTGGGGATGTGCTAACAAAGGTGCAGGCTTGTCTGACTTGAAAGCTCTTTGGTTTCCCCTGGTGTCCTCAGAAAGGCTGCAGAATGTGACACATACCAGGGACTCGCCCAAGGCTTTTTTGTTCAGTCCCATCTGCTGCACTGGTGGGAGGGAGACAGATTTGGCAGGGAACAGAGTGTCCAGAAAGGGACCTGAGCCCTTACCGTGGAGAGAGGGTAAGCTCTGGGGTGGGGCAAATGCCAGGAATCTGTTTTATTTTCACTGTTCCTTATTGGGAGCTCTGTTGTACAACAACATCAGGAGCTTGCTGCCGAAGGTCCCTCCGTTCCTCAGAGTGGGTGACCTGGTCACTAGCTCCCCAGACTGTTCTAGAACAACCCGGTTCTGACCCTCTGAAAGC
Source organism: Mus pahari (assembly GCF_900095145.1). Classification (NCBI taxonomy): domain Eukaryota; kingdom Metazoa; phylum Chordata; class Mammalia; order Rodentia; family Muridae; genus Mus; species Mus pahari. Next base: position 110,329,040 of record NC_034594.1, on the reverse strand, counting down.
TAGGCCAGAGCAGAGCCCTGCCGAAGGCCCAGCTTCCCCAGATGGTGATGCAGAGTGGGACCACTGGTTGCAGGCATCAGCAGGACATTCTGAGCCCTATAAAAGGACAGATACCCTGGCTGCCAGAGGCTTAGCCTCCAGCCTGCGGAGGACGCTGGATGGCAACCTGAACCCCAGGAATGTGGCAGAGACCTGGAGAGTCCTGTGATGGCTTAGGGTTGGCTGTTCTGGAGCGGAGAAGGGACTGAACGGGTGGCAGTCTGGAGAGAAACTCACAGTGTTCATGAAGGAGGCAGTATCTCCTGTGACTGCTTGGAAAAACATCCAGAACTTAGAAGCAGGGCACCAGGCCATTGTAATGTCAAGGTGGAATTTCACGAATTCTTAACGTTTGTTATTGTGTTGGTTAGTTGGCTAGTTAGTTAGTTATTGGAGGAGGGTGAGTGTGCCGTTGTATGAGTGTAGAGGCCAGAGGATATCTTGTGGAAATTGATTCTCTCCTTTCACCTTGTGGGTCCTGGCCATCTGACTTGGAGCATCAGGCCGGGCAGTAGGCACCCCTACTCACTGAGCCACCTGGTCAGATGGATCCCACAATGGAATATTTTATAAGTTATTTAACTGTCTAAGGCAGGGTCTCTCAATCTCATCCCTAACTGGCAGTGGGGTCAGATGATTATGATTGCCCTGTACCATGCAAACGTATATACCCGTCCATGTGTCTGTTCCTCTACTCCATGACTCTAGACATTGCAAATGTCCCTTGATGGGCAGGAACACTCGTTTTGTTCCTCCTTTGGAAACCACTGCCTTGACGGATGTTCCTGTGTTTCATTCTCACTACTGGGTCCTGAGAGATGGGCTATGTAGAGACATAGCCCCTGGGGTTAGCTTTCTTGACCATAGATTGTGTATACGCCACTAGTCCTATTGTGTCCTTCATTAACCCTCCTTCTACAGTTCTCTGTGAACCAGCCTTAACCTCCTGCTTATTCTCGTGAGTGGATTCATCGCGGACACATGCTCTTTCTCAATCAGTTAAGGCTCACTCTGTAAACATCAAACTTTGACCTGAGATTGCTTTGAAAGAAGAGATTATAGCAAAAGCAATCTGTTTATAATTGGTAATTAGGGACGCTGATCATCATGCATGGTTCCCCTGGGTCCCTTAAGGTCAGCCAAAAATACAGCCAGGGTCCTCTCGAAAAGTGCCTTTGAAGCCAGGCCAGGGCCAGACCACTTTCAAAGCTTGGGTTTGGGACTGTGCCAACTGCAGCCCCCTTCCCCACAGTAAGGTTCTCTCCTGGTAAGTCAGTCTCGGAGGTTAGATCGGACACTCCGAGCATCTTCTCTGTCCTGAGCAACAGTTTCACAGTCAGGAGAAGCAGGATTACAGTGAGAGGCCAGAGCTCTGATTGCTTCCTTCCCTGCCCTCTCTCTTCCAGCGCTGACTAGTCTGCAACAGACACAGGCACAGTCCAGAGCCAGTTGGACCAGGCAGTGATTTAGCCTCTTTGCATCTAACTGAGGTACTGCTAACTGGGAAGCATATGCACTACACTGTATAGAATGGAGCCTTCTGCAAACACTCAGTGTTACTGTCGCCCATGAGGAAGTCTGTCCAGACACACTGGATAGAATGGAGCCTTCCAAAAACACTCAGTGTTGCTGTTGTCCATGATGATGATGGGGAACTAGGAAGGCTGGTCAGACACAGTGGGGTGTCAAAGAGAGATGAAGGGCTAAAGTGAACAGGTATAGATTTATTTCCCCCCATTACCAGGGATCGAACCTAGGACCTTATAGATACTGGTCAAGCATATTCTCATTGAACTACATTCTCTCAACAGAGGGAAGGATATTTTTATCTGACATAATCATTTGGCACAGCCACTGGGGATTATATCCTTGGACTCTAGAATAATCTAAGGATCTAGTGACCAGGGCCTGCCTGGCTGGGTCACCCATTCTGAGGAACATGGAGACCTTCAACATGCAGCAGCTAATGGTGATGTACAAGGTGTTACAGCCCAGAAGATCCTCATCCACACAGAAGCCTCTCTCAAGTATGCCAGGTTATTCCACCACAAACAAGGCTGCTGGGGAACGTGGAAATTATACAGTATGTCCAAGAATGCATCTCTATGTGCTACCCCTTGCCTATTGTGTATTCCCATAACTCCATGCCCAAATACAGGTCTGGTACTCTCATGGAATGCTAGAGAAGAGAGGGAGAGTAGGAGACGACTTGGAGGAGACAGCATGTGAAAGCCCATCCTCGCAGTCAAGGGCCAGGGCACTCAGTCACAGCCATGGTGTAACACTCAGACTTGGCTCGTACAAGGCACTAACAGGAAGCCATTTTTTTCCTGCTCCACATCCTAGCCGGTCTGGCACATGCCACAGCAGGAGACCTCTGTCACCAAATATTCCACCCTGCATAACCAACTGTCCAAGGTGTGGACACAGGCACCTGTAACCCAAATGGCTGCTTTTGAACTTACCTGACTCCCAAAGCTGCCTTTCTGAGTGAAACTACCACCTGTCTGTCCCCTGCTCTCAAATCCCAGTGCCATTTTTTGCCCTCCCTGAGCTCTGTCTCCACAGCCCCCTTCAGTGAGTCACCTTCAGTAGCCAGCAAGTCCCATCTGGTCCCACTTCATAAATCTTCCTCAAGGCCACCCTCTTATCCATCTCTATCTCCAGGGCCTGTTTCAGTTCCTGCAGGGGCAGCATTGTGTGCCTTTCCTAGATCCCATTCCACTCCACATGAGGGTCTGAAAAGCTTTTGAAAATACTACCCTGGTGGGGTGAGGGATGACTCAGCAGTTAATAGCACGCGCTGTCCTTTTAGAGGACCTGGGTTCAATTCCCAGGGTCCACATGACTGCTTATAACCATTTCCATATGGGATAAAAATAAATACATTTTTTAAAAATGCAAAACCCCTTTACCCATGTAGCTCTCTCAACCCAAACCCCCTTTCTGCTGAGCCTTCCTGTACTACCACGAAGGCATACTCCCCCCCCTCCTCTCCCCCCTCAGCAAGCACCCAGGGTATCACTGGGAGTGGGAACAGGGGTTGGGACTCCATTCATGTGAAAATGAAAGATATGGAAGATGTTTTTTTTTTTTTTTTCAAAAAGTAGGAAACCCCCCACTCATAAAGGTGCTAAAACAAAACAGAATCTATTTATCTTTTTGCACATCATTTTTAATGGCCATGGCTATGCCATTACCTGTCTCTGGACTATTGTATGGGTAAGGTCAGACCTTCTGCTAATGTCTCTTCTACTATCCTCACCACCAACAGCCACCATCCTGTGGCCCAGCTAGATATGAAAAAGGAGAGCCAGGTACGTCTCCATCACACAAACCCGCTACTACAAACAACCACGGCGAACAAGCAAAACCAAAGGGCATCTAGCCCTCCACTCCAGTGTCCCCAGGTGGGGGCTGTGCCTTAGACTCTCAGCTCTGCAGAGCAGCCCTCTGTGTGGGCTATGGCAGGGCCAGGCCAAGGTGGTACACCATCCTTCCCACTCCCAGGCTCTGTCAGGGAGCTCAGGGTCCCAGGCAGGGAAGAATCTAAGTGCCTGTGCTTAGAGTCAGAAGGTGGCAGAATTCAACAGTCTGTGGGGTCAAACCTCCAAGCTGCCAGCATCACTGTCCCAGGGGACTCTAATTACAAAACACAATTCAAAGATGAAAAGAAAATGTCAATGTCATGACCCAGAGCACACATTCCAAGGCCTGAGGTAGATACATAGCCACAAGGCTGGCTGGTCCTGCCTGCATCCGTCAGGCCTTGGGTTAAATATTCTAACTTTTGGAGAGCCTCTTTGACCCCAAAACTAGTTTACATTCTCTTCATCAGACCTCACATGTTGCTCATTTCATTTTTAAGTACACATTTAACTGGTTAAATTGTAATTAGTTGTTTAGTTGGCTTAATTAACTGAGCTCTGTGAAGATGGGAACTGTCCTCTTGGTTCACAATGACATCTGGGGAGTATTTCCAGGCACTGAATAGATATTTATAAAATTAATAAGGAAACTAATTGAGATTTTATCCTTGAGTCTCCCCCCTTTAAAAGATGAATGTTCTAGACAACTGGAATATTGCCAACTTTCTGTAGGCTCAAAGTAACCATAACGATAAGGGAGAGATAAATGCTTAATCCACTTTCCTCCTGTTCTGTCTCTGCTCATCGTTCTCTTCTGGGTGTTTGGGAGATGAATTGTGATGGAAAAGTGGTGCTGAGGGGGGTCCTCAGGATGCTTAGGGAACCCCAGGATGCTGAGGAGGCCTCAGGATGCTGAGAAGACCTCAGGATGCTTAGGGGACCTCGGGATGCTGAAGGGGCCTTAGGCAAATGCAGCCTTTGACCCTGAGTGTGTCCTCTTCTCTTGGGACTTCACAATAGAGAGTTAGATTATAGTTCTTCCCAGGTGGTTAGTGTCTCCTGGAGTGACTTGCCTGGTGATGCTGGCCAGCTTGCCCTCTTCTAGGGCACTCGCTATGGTATGTCTCTGAGCTCCAGGTTTGACTGAAGCTCTGCCACAGACTAAAGGGAAACGCCACAGTACTATGCAGTAAACCATTCTGTTTTCAAGTTGGAAAACCATATAACCACTAAGGTGTGATTTGATGTTCTTAAAAGCAGACAGCTTCTTGCAAATAGTCAATTGTGTGTGTGTGTGTGTGTGTGTGTGTGTGTGTGTGTGTGTGTGCGCGCGCGCGCGCGCGCTCAGGCACACACATGTGTGCTCATGTGGGTATGTACATGTTCATGCAAGTGTAGGTGCATGTGTACATGTGTGTACATGCATGTGGAGGCCAGAGGACAATGTGGGGAGGTATCGTTCCCCAGGAGCTGTCCACCTTGTTTTTTGAGCTAGAGTCTTTCACTAGGAGCTAGGGTTCACTGATTCCACTGGGAAAGCTGGCCAGTGAGCCCTGGGGACCCTGTCATCTCCACCTTCCCAGGGCTAAGATCACAATCACACACTACCAAAAGCATTCGGTTTCTTAAAGTGCACATGGAATCAAATTATGAAGTCACAAAGCACGGGGTGGGCTGAGAGTTCTCCCTAAGTCCATGGATATGAGTTTCTTTTGTAGACGGCCCCAGTGGCACACAGCAGCATCTCTGGCAGCAGAAGCTGCACTGCCCAGCCTTCCTTGAGTCCCACTCTGCTTCCATTCCAGGAACTCGGTTATTTCCATTCCCAGCAAGCACACATTTAGCACCCAGCTTCTCCCCAATTCAGAATAGATTGCCATGGAAACCAGCCTGAGAAGAGGCAGAGAGAGGCACTCTGGTTCTGGATATATGCAGATGGGCTGCCTCTCTCCAAACTCTGTGGTTTCTGTGCAGAGAAAAGCCCTGGAGTATGGGACTCCATTGAACTGTCCTGGTGTGTGTGTGTGTGTGTGTGTGTGTGTGTGTGTGTGTGTGTGTGTGTAGCTGAGGGGTAGCTGAGGCCTCCTGGATGCCGACCCTTGAGTCATATCCCCTGTCAGCTCTTTGTCTCTTAGTAGACTTCTCTAGAAGTGTGACACCCTGTGGATACATCTAACAGAAGGGCAAGATCCAGGGGCTGGAGAGATGGCACAGTGGCTAAGAGTGAGTACTGCTCTTGCAAAGGACCTGAGTTCAGTTCCCCGCACCCACATTGGGAAACTCATAACTGCCTTTAACTCCAGCTCCAGGGAATCCAATGGCATCTTCTAGCCTCTGAGGACATGTGTTGTCCACTCAGAGTCACACATGTATACAAAGAATAAATAAAAATATTTTTAAATGTGCATAAGAGCAAGTTCCAAAGACAGGAAGACCAGGGGACGAGGCCCTGTTGGAAGCCTATATGGGTGCTACCCTGCATGATGTATTCAGACTCCAAACCTCAAGAGAAGTGTTTTATAATCTATCTATCTATCTATCTATCTATCTATCTATCTATCTATCTATCTATCTATCTCATCTATCATCTATCTATCTATTCCTTTTCAGACACCTAATATTATACCATGGAGATCACTGTAAAGATTCAATAATTCAAAGATGAAAACCACTCACTGCAGAATTTGCTTTGTTGCTGGTGAAGGGGCAGCAGAGAGCGGCACTGTAGGAATGCAATGCCCTTTCTACAGATTTCTATATTATATGCCCATAGCAGCTCAGTGTAGGCAACCTTCTGGCTTCTATCCAGGGAAGGAGGTTTGTGCTCAGCACCCCTGGTTCACCTTGCTGAAGCCCAGCCTCCACATCTGTCTTGGTACCACTTCTGGGAGTTCTTTGGAAAGTGTCATGAGTTTGTACCTGTTGGGTGCTTGGCATTGTGAATGTTGTCTGACAGGAATCATGGAATTGGGCTGAACACATTTAGTCTGGGAAGCTTCGGGACTCAGTAGCTCAGCAGTGAGCATGTCAGTCTCCACTGTGAGGGAGTCAAGGAAGCAGCATCTCCCACCGAAACCAAGTGCCAGGCGACACCCAGGCTGGAGCTGCAGAGCTTGAGAGGAAGGGTGGGAAGACTGGCTTACCAGGCCAAGGTTCAGAGTGTTGTTGTCGTCCTCTGGCATGGGCAGGTACACTGCCAGGGCCACGCAGTTCGCAAAGATGGTGAGCAAGATGATGGTCTCGAAGGGTCTGCAACCAGGGTTAAGGAGAGCCCTGGAGTGATCTGCGGGATCTGTGAGGCTGAGGGCAAGAAACTCCTAAAGGGCAGTCTGAACAGACACTATAATGCTAAGAGATGGTCAGGTCACACAATCATGCGGGGGAGGGGGGTGTACCCCAAAGTGGCTCAGGGGGAGGGTTGGAGTTTGGTTATGCTCAGGTTGAGAAGGACCAGGAGAGGGGGAAATGGGAGGAAAGCCAGGTTTTCAGAACTATGTGCACACACTCATGTGTGCAGGCTTGCACTCCCAGTACACCTGCCCCCCCCTACACATCCTCCCCAGCAGCCAGTTCATGAGAACTGGCTTCCCCTTCCTGACTGGCTGGTCATTTAGAAGGCAAATGTGAGGAGGGAAAGCCAGGCAGAGTCCTGGGTGTATAGGCGGGGTGGGGAGCGAAAGGCAGCGCTACGTAGACAGATTTGGATAAAACCCCGTCTTCATCCCAGAAGCTTCAGCTTTTGAAGAGAGATGGGGGATGAGGGGGTGGCACAGAATAGATCTGTAAGAGGAGTGGGCTCAGGAGAGTAGTGAGTCAAGAAAAGGGAGACCCTGACAGGGGAAGCTCTCTCACCAGAGAGGACAAGGAGGAAGGGGGCTGGACGTGATGTGGCCTGGCACAGTGTAGCAATGGGGATCAGACGCGACCCCAGACCCACTGTCTCTCCATGGCTCCATAGATCCCTTATCCTCCGCCTACTCCCCGTTCTCCTTTTCCCAAGGAACAGCTGATGGAATCCCATTCTTCCAGAGCACGTCAAAAATATTTCAGATATTCCTGACTCTCTCAGAACCCACTCAACAGGAGCCTCCTCTCTGCAGCCCCTCCTTACTTCCCCCAAATAACCCAGATATTATCATTGTTATTTCCAGAACAAACCTAGAGAGAGATTGAGGTCCCTGTCCCCAGGGCACTACTTCTGAGCTAAAACATCCAAGTTTGCTTGCCAGCATCCAGGAGCCAATAAGAGCAGGCCTCCCCTCAAATCCATTTCTCCAGTTCCATTTGTAACGGGGACTTTAGCCAGTGGAAGTTGTCCCTGGACTGTCAATCTTTCTCCACCCTCCCTCTGTGGAGGATTTCCTCAGGAGCTGCTCCGTCCTTCATCTTATTCAAAACCTTGGGTGGCACCCCCATGACGACAGACCTGAACAAACTTAGAAAAAATCCTAAGAACACAGGCCCTCCCCAAGATGCTCAATAGCTCAGTGGCTGTCCCCTGTGACCCGAGAGTTCTCCTCAGGCTCTGAGAAGCCGCTTTCCATTGTGTCAGAGACCCCCTCCCTCCGCCCTTCCTGCTTTCGAAAAGGTTCCTTTTGCTGGTCTGGGGGTAGGTTCACCCCCTTTCCAAGAACCTGGGTCACCCTGATGCTGAAAGTCCGAGTGTTGTGACCACCCGGTACCTCCCACCCCTGCCTTCCACGCCCTCCCTGCTCCATCTTGCTCAGATGCTAGAAAGGATACTTCCATTCCACGATGCTGATGCAGGCCTTCCTCAGGGGGTTCTGGAGAGTCAGGCAGAACAAGGCCCGCGGGGGCCTCGGCAGAATCTCAGGAACAGGTTTCTTCGGCTGCTTCTTCCTCAGGCCCTCGTCCTGGGGTGAGGGCGGCTCCATGGCTTTCCCTGACACCTCTTCTCTCCCTCTCTCCCCCAGCCCACTGCCCTCTCCTCCCTGTGTCCCCAGTGCCCCCACCTTGGGGACTGGACCCGACTGAGCCTATCCTGCTGAGGCAGGCAGACGGGGCCGGGCGGCGTGGGGGTGGGAGGATTTACTCTCTCTGCTCCCAGCGAGTAAAATTAGCCCCTGCTGCCCAGCCCAGGCTCCTGCGGCCAGGCAGCTGTCATTCCTTCCAGTCCAGCCGGTGACATCCCCATCTGCCCCCGAGGAGGCAAGAGCTGGGTGTAAAGGGGTGGCTTATTATATCCAGGCTTGAGATGGGGTTGGGGCAGTGGGAGACAGGAAGGCTTCACAGCTGGGGCAATGGGGGTCAGGGAGAGAAACCCGTGGAATAGAGCCACAACTTCAGACAGGTTCCCGGGATAGAGATTAAGTTTCTCCCCACCCCAGCTCCGTGACTCTGTCCAGAGAATGTGTTGGGTGGTGGCCTCGCTCAGCGTATCTCCGCTCACGTCAGTCTCAGTGTCTGTCAGGATCTGACCAGGACCCCTCTCACACTTGCCGTCCCCAATGCCTTCTCCTGGTAGATATGGAGCCATTCTCCCACTAGAGGGAAAGGCCCCAGGCAACCTTGAATGTGCACTGCTCTCACAGGGTCCTCCCATCCCTCACTAGACAAGGTCTGTGTGCTTTCTCCCTAGAACCCTGGCCTCTCCCATATTCAGTCTCAGCATATACGAAGCTCTCTGGAAATGTTAGGTGAATGCACAAGCTAGCAAACACCGCAAGGTGGAGGGTGGGCATAGACAATAATTCAGGAATCACAAAATTCAACAATCTCTTTTTATTTAGCCCTTGATGTAAACGTAATGTCAATGGACCCTAGAAGCTTACAAGAAGAGACTGAAGGGTGGGAGAGGGGAGGTGATCACTCGCTGTCAAGGAAGCCAATGGGCACCAGCGACATCACACACACACACACACACACACACACACACACACACACACACACACACACACACACACACCACACACTTCTCCCAAGTCTGTCAGCTCCAGGGTGCTGAATGCAAGCAACTGTCTGTCTTCACTTCCCTAGTCCCTGCCTCAGAATTCCTGCTCTTTTAACAGCCATCAAGCTCCTCGCTAGTATTTGAGGCCATCTTGTGGAAGGTTCAGGCATAACAGAAAGTGTGGCTGACTTCCAGGGGACTTGGCGTGGTGGACAGCAGAGCCTCGATGAGGCTGGTCCAGGAGCTGTCCAGGTGCTCCTCACCGCAGACGTCACCTCCCGGGATCCCTATCTTGCCACCTCTATCCCAGGCCCGCACATCTGGCTCAAGTGGGTGGAGATGAGATCACAGACCTCGAACACCACTGTCCTGTCCGGCACAGATGACCCAGAAGCCCCCAAGCTGTTCCCTAGAGGGGCAAGTCCAGGCCTCTGACCAGATCAAAGGCTGGGTTCCTCCGATTCCAAAAAAGGCGAAGAGGAAAAGGAGGAGCCACTGGACTCGGCCACCAGGGAAGGGGGCTGCGGCGCGTTGCTGTGGCCCGCGTGGGCGGGAGGCGGGGAGGTGGCGGGAGGTGGCGCGCCGTCGGGGGCGGCGCTCAGCAGTTCCTGCAGGTACTTGATGTAGCGGATGGCGGCGCGCAGTGTTTCCACCTTGCTGAGCCGCTTCTCAGTCAGGGAGCCCGGGAGGTGGCCGCGGAGGCGCGCGTAGCCCTCGTTCACGCACTTGACCCGCTGCCGCTCGCGCTCGTTGCGCTTCTGGATGAAGGCGGGCTCGAACGGGTAGTCGTAAACCCCGAAGGCGCCGGGGAAGGGCACGTAGGGGAACACCCCGGTGTAGTCGTAGTAAGACGGCTCCGAGTGGCCTGGGTACAACAGAAATGGCACGTTGCTCAGGGGCTCGGTGGCCGCCAGCGGCGTCTGTCCAGCAGGGGCCACGACACCCAGCTGCATGCCCCCCGGGGGCCCGCGGTCCACCAGAGCTCGACAGAAGTTACTGTTCATTGTGCCTTGTGGAGCTGGACCCAGAGTGAGGCCCTCCGAAAGGCCTCTGCACGGGTTCTGTATAGTCTTGACAAAGGGGACAAGTCACATCGCTAGCACTCTGGGGTGCTAAGGCTTCATTTTACTGAGAGTTGCTAAGGCTTCATTTTGCCTTTTTGGTTGGTTTGGACTTACTAATGTAAGTCATAGCTCTGGACGAGTGCAGAGGCTAGCAGAGGCTCAGCAGGCTGCTGTGGTCCCGCCTGCCTGCGGTGCCATGTGTTGAGCAATCTGAGCACTTTCTCCCTCTTCCCTGGTCCTCCTGGACTGAGCCTTGCCTCTTCCTGCAGTCCAACGCCAACACTGCCCCTGCCTCTAGCTGCGAGTCTCCATGACCAGACTCCCCCAGCACCCAATTCTTGTTCCTCACTGGATCTTGTTGCAGGATCCGGGATCTGCGGGGACGTGGGTGGAGGCGGAGAGCATGTCAGCTCAGCAGAAGAGGTCCCAGAACTTTGCTAAAAGTAGAGAAAAGTGAACACATCACTAAAGAAAGGCCTTTGTGGTACTCCTATTTCCAGAAACGATCAAGAGGAAAGTGGGTGGGGATTTGGGGAACTGTTGGTCTGAACTCAAATCTAGTGTTCACTCCTCAATAGTCAAGTGACATACATCTTAGAGTCAGAATTCCATATTTGGAGAGACAGAAAACATCCTTTACAGTTCCTAAGATGAGAACCAGAAGAGTAAAAGCACATACCAAAGCCCCCGGTACCTGGGCTGGCTGATAATATCATTTCCTCTGAGAATTCGGATCATCTCTCAAGACTACCTTCCAGGACCTGACATCTAAAACAGGGCACGGCCTACTGGGGGAGGGGCTTAGAGAGATGGCTTTGTGGTTAAAAGCAGGTACCGCTTTTTATAGAGGACTGGGTTTCCAGCAGCCGGGCACTCACAGCTACCTCACTACAGAGGTTCAGAGGCCCTTTGCTTCCAAGGGCACCTGTGCCCACCTGCACATATCCATACAGAGACACGATTAACAGTAATACCATCGTTTAATGGAGCTGATCAAACTAGCAGGAGGAGTTGGAGCAACTATTTCAAGTTAGCACAAGCCCCTCTCTGGTGAATGAAAGATAACCCTGATCACAAAGCACTGGGGGGTTTAGCTATTTCAAAGCTCCCTGCTGGGCAGACTGTCACTTTACCCTTCCCTGTTCCAGGTCACATGGGTCCAGGAGGACATATGGGTCTCACACCCTCTTGGTTTTCTCCTCTATGGCACCTAGAAGGTGTCTTCTTTTTTCTCTTCTCTTCTCTTCTTTTCTTTTCTTTTCTTTTCTTTTCTTTTCTTTTCTTTTCTTTTCTTTCCTTTTCTTTTCTTTTTTCTATTTTTTTCTTTCCCCTTTGGCTTTTGGAGACAGGGCTTCTCTGTGTAACTGTCACTGTCCTGGAACTCACTCTGTACCTGCCCAAGCTGAGCCCTGTCCCTAGTATGTAATAGATGCTTCATAAATCCTGAATAACCAAGAAAGAGGATTAGGCCAAAAACTGGGTTTGCCAGGGTGGGGCATAATTACATGTAGCCATTCCCAGGTTTTAGAAAACTGTTATTTAGGAAATAATTGGTCTGTGTTGAGTTTAAGCGCCACCAGGTCTCATCAGCTGTGCACATCAGATTCACCAGCACTGTTCCCTGTCCCTGTGTGTGTTCACAGTGTTCGTAAGTGTCCTTGGGGTGCTCATAGCTCTGTTCTTCGTTCTCCTCTTTGAGGACGATGCTCAGAGTTTACTGACGGGTGAGTAATCAGCCTGCATTGAGAGAGAGGGGCATCCCTAGGCCTTGGCTGGGGTCCAGTCTTGTGGCAGAAAAGAGCCAGTCCTCTCCCTGCCTGAGAAGCCGGTGGCAACCTCAGACTTTTGAGTGTCTTCTATGCCCTCCCACTTTTGTCTTTTTGCAAGTCAGAGTCTGTCCTCAGTCAGCTTTCTCCTCCAAGCTGACTGAGAACAACAAACCAACAAGGACCCAAAGCCTCAGGGACTCGCGCTTGCACGAGGGTGGAAGCTGATGTATGAAACACTAGGACTAAAATTCCTATCGCGTCTCCCTGCTCTTCGTAGCTGACCTCCAGAGCCTCTCTCCGAAGGTAGTTTTGTCTTAGAATAAGAGTCAGCTTTGGCAAGAATCTAGATCTCCTGGCACGGCTGTCCAGGTTGAGTATCGGAGAATTTACTCAGGACATGAATCCCAGTGGGCAGGGCTAAGGCTTTTTCTTTTAAAGCTAAAGACCCTCACACCATGCTGGGCACATAAAGGTTGTTTAAGACACTTGTCAGGATTATTCTGTGTCTTTAAATTTTTGAAATAGGGACTTAATTGTTTATATTTGATCTGACAGAGAGCAGAAGTTTATTTGTATTAATGACAATTTTAGGAACAATTTCTCTCATGGTTCATTCAACATTCAAAACTTATTTTTTAAAATAAATAGTGCATGCATTAGCGTTTTGTTTTGTTTTGTTTTTGGTATAAAATTATTCAGAAAGGTGACTCGAACAGAAGTCCACTCCAGTCAGCAGACTTGCCGTGAAATAATGATAATTTTAGCTGTTATCTGTCATGATGTGTTCTGAGTGATATGCTCTAAACGTTCTCGAGTTCTCCCACCACTCTCGTGAGGTAGTTAATATTACCCAGTTTTGCAGGCGAGAAAACACAGACACATAAAGTTTGAGTCACTTGTCCAAGACCCTGTGGTGAGGAATCGTGACCTAATAAATGCTGATCAATCATGCCCAGCTTCCTCCTCTTCTGTGACAGTCCTCTTGGTGACTGTGGCACCGGATCAGGGGGATCGGAAAGGCTTGAATGTCCTAACAGAGGAGCTTAATAAGTTCGAGCTCCTGCTGGAGGGGGGTAGGTTCCACTGCAGATTAAAGTTATTGTGCATTTAACGTATGCTTACAGAGGTCACCCTGGTCACCCCGGGGAAGGTGTCTTGTTAGCGGTAGGACGTGGAGTTCTTTTTGGAGCTAATCATTATGAGCTCACTCCTGAGACCATGATGAGAATATTCTTTGTCTGAGTTTAGAAACACACACACCACCACCACCACCACCAAACAAACAAACAAACCAACAAACAAATGAAAAACCAGGAGCAGTGGCCCCGCCCCCTTCCCCACCTCTAAGATCTATGAGGGTCAGAGAACCTGCCCCGGGCTCCCTGGTAGAAATAGCCTGTCCACAGCGCCATAGTGTGGTGACGAGAAAAACTGCAAGTACTTTTGTAGGTCCTGATCCTGTTGTTGTCTTGGAGACTGAAGGTCCCCGGACCAGCGAGGAAGAAGCTGAGTGGATTTCTGTCAACTCCACTGTGTTTACCTTGAGTTTGTTAAATATACACATCACATAAACTTTCATTGCACATACATGTGCAATGATCTGTGTTTTGTGGTCTGAATAAAAATAAGAAGTGCACGGAGTGAGTTAATAGGTGCCTTACTAGATGAAGAGGTGGCTCTGAAATAGTGCAGCCTTCCCTGCATATGTCACCCCTAAATGCCTTGCTTTCTCGCTCTCTTCACTGGGGCTGGAGTTGAGACCCGAGGTCAGAAGATGGCTGACTAGCCTTCCCACGGGCGAGCATGGCTCTGGAAAAGGAATGCAAGTTCTTCACATTTCTGCCGAGTTTCCTGTGGCTCTAGAATACTCAGTGCACCGTGGTGCTTTCTGGCAGCAATGAGTGAGACCACTTCCTGAGCCTCCCTCCATTCAGCTGCTCTAAACCAGAAGAAGCACTCTGTAGATAGAGATGCTGGCTTTCGCCGTCATCCCTCCCAGCCCTGGGCAAGGCAGTCATGCAAGCCTCTCCCCAAAGGCTAACCAGCTGATAAACACAGCCTGCCTGCGCCCTTCCTCTTGGGGGCCTGCGGGGCCTTGAGAAGCTCTGCAGTAGAGAAACCTATTTGTGTTGGACTTGGAAATTCAACATGAACTACACAATACTTTTAAGAAATGCTTAAGCCTTAAATATATATATATATATATATATATATATATATATATATATATATATATATTTGGAAAACTCTGCCTAAAATATCCAGAATAAATACTCTAAAATGAAAAGGCTAGGCAGTGGTGGCTCACTTAATCTCAGCACTCAGGAGGCAGAGACAGGCAGATCCTTCCTCTGATTTTTGAGTCCAGCCTGGTCTACATAGTGTGTCCCAGGACAGTTGAAGGCACACAGAAAAATTCTGTCTCAAACAAAGAAGAAGAAAAGAAGAGAAGGAGGAAGAGGAGGAGGAAGAGGAAGAGGAAGAAGAAGAAGAAGAAGAAGAAGAAGAAGAAGGAGAAGGAGAAGGAGAAGGAGAAGGAGAAGGAGAAGGAGAAGGAGAAGGAGAAGGAGAAGGAGAAGGAGAAGGAGAAGNGAAGGAGAAGGAGAAGGAGAAGGAGAAGGAGAAGGAGAAGGAGAAGGAGAAGGAGAAGGAGAAGGAGAAGGAGAAGGAGAAGGAGAAGGAGAAGTTATGACAAATGTCATAACTCTGCTTGGGGGCTTTGTCTAATAGCCTATAAATATTTTAGAAGAGTAACCTGGCCACTCTCACAAGTGTATATTAAATGCATTCAAATATGCATCTATATGAGCAGCCATTTTGGAATATGTTTTGCTACATGGGATTTGATAACTGCATCTATGGGACCAGGAGACCAGCAGTCACCCCATGACTGGGAGCTCACCTGTACCTTAGATAGGCTGGAAAATGATGTTGGACCCGTTGCCCTGACATAATTCGGCAATCTGGATCAGTCCCGCTTGCCCTTGATCTGCTCAGAAGGAAGAGAGCTCCCCATGAGGCCCTCATGTTCCTTCCTCACTGCCCCCCCATTTCTGCAGCCAGTTTGACCTAGAAGGACTGGTCTCAGATGCGCCCTCTGGTGTTTGCTGCTGTGCCTAGCACTCTATTTCCTTAGCTCATGCAATTCTTGAACCTGAGAGGCTGAGAGTGCCACCCATGGTCCCAAAGCTTGGTTGCAATTTACCAGGGGTCTGGTTGGTTGATGTTTGAGGGTCTTCTTGGTTGGACAGGGGCCCCTGGGTTTTTTTAAAAAAAAGAATTATTCATTTATTTTATGTGTAGGAGTACACTGTAGCTGTCTTCAGACACACCGGAAGAGTTGTGTGTTGGATCCCATTACAGATGGTTGTGAGCCACCATGTGGTTGCTGGGAATTGAACTCAAGACCTCTGGAAGATCAGTCAGTGCTCTTAACCTCTGAGCCATCTCTCCATCCCCCATCCTCTGGGTTTTAATAAGAGTTGTAATTATTAAGAAGTCTGTTGGCAGCTGGAGTTGGGTGAGGGGCCTAGTCCCTCCTAAAACCTCAGTGTTTGTACTCTTGGGAAGTCACAGGAAGATGATCTGAGAGAACTTCCTGCTTCTACCTTCCCAGCCCCAGGACTGAGGAGGAGAGCTTTTGAGAGCCTGTTACCCAGGAGGCCCATGGGAAAGGCAGCCTGAGGTGGCAGCCCTGGCCAAGCAGCCTTAGCCCTGGTTTCTCTGAGCCTCAGTGTTTCATCTGGAAAGAGAGCAATCCCATTTACCTCTGTGGCTACTGCAGATAAGGGTAGTGTGGGTGGCCATGTGCTGAGCTTTGGTCAGTAAAGCAGATGACCCCGGCGGGAACTACCAAGACCTCCAGGACCCCTCTGGTGGCAGCCATGAACAAGCTCAAGGTGGCACTGCCCACTATCTACATGGGAGCTGGCAAGCACCCTGATGCCACACCCAACAGCTCTCAGAATTACATCTGCTGGGACAGCCACATAAAAGGAAAATTCTGTACGTTAAGTCCCAATTTCCCCCCTCAGGTGTGATCTATCTGTCAACCCACCCCCACAAATGTCCCCTGAACTCCTCTGAGGAGCTCTGTGTGGGATGGGTGCCGGCGAGGATGACCTAAATTACTATCCTTAGCCTCAGAGAAGGGCAGGGCCACGTGGTAGTAGCCATGCCTAGTACACACACCTAGCACTCACCCACATACCAGGCACTGTTCTAAGTGTGCCAGAGAGCTACACCAAGCCTTCAGGGGCAGAACTGATAATACCCCTAGTCACAGATGAAGAAACCGAGGCAAGGAGTAGCTAAGTAACACAAGGTCACATGGTTGGTATAGGCAGGTTGATTCATATTGGGGCCGCGGGCTCCTGCTCCCTCCCCTCTACATGACAGAGAAAACCAATCCCGCCCAAGAGCAGCGGAGGGGAGAATAAAATGTCCCACATGGTGGAAAGGGAAGCACGGTGTGCTTACATCCCAGCCTACTTCTAGCTTCTGGGAACTGCGGGCAATGTTGTGTGCCTGATGCTCCCAGGAACTGATGATCCAGCGGGGAAGTTAGCTAAGCCATTTTGCAGACTGAGGTTCCAGGCTGGTATCAAAGGGAGACCATCACTGGCTTTTGTGACCTCACTTCTCACAGCAGCCACCCACCAGGCATCATGCTCTCTTCAGCTTGGGACCATTTCTCCAGTGGGCTTTGGGGGACATTTGTTCTCAGTTTATCATCAGGGGACCTGATAGACTCAGCCACAGAAACAATGGCCTGTTGCCTCAGGAGTCAGAAACAACTTAAAATTTGGAACATGCCCAGGTCAGACAATAATAGCTAACTCTGGAAGCCAGGGTCTTCCATGCCAGTCTCTGTTCTAAACAATACATACATGCATACATACATATATACGTACGCACGTACATACATACATACATACATACATACATACATACATACATACATACGTGCATGTATGCATGCGTGTGTATGTGTGTGTGTGTGTTGTGTATGTATATCATTAATTTTCACTACAGGATAGATACTGTCTTATCAGTTCGGGGAGCAGACATAGAGAGGAAACGGCTCTCTCAAGGTCATTCTGATGATTAAATCTTAACTGGGAATCAAGGGAACCTAGTCGTATATGCCCTGGAACAAGCCAGTCATTAGCCTGTCCAGGGAAGAATCTTTAAGCCCAGAAGAGTGAGTGAGTCTGAGATCCAAGAGAGCGAAAGTGCATTTCATACACAATGCATGTCATCCACCCTGTGCACTGCTTCCCACTGTATGCCGAACATGGAAGAAGAGCCTATGACTTTGGAGCCAGGACATCTTGATTCTTGTCTCAAGCTAAAACAAAACTGCCCTTTCCTTTCCCCTCTGAGGTATCCAGCAAGTCAAATCACTGGAGAATGGGGCTGGGGGGCAGGACTGGTAAAGTATGACCAGGAATTTGGGAGCTGGCTTGATGGGACATCTACTGCTGTCCCAGAGCTGTGTTGCTATGACCCCTGTCCTGAGCGCCACCCCACAGTGTTCAGGAAGACTTGGGGCTCCATCACACTGATCTCAGAGAAAGGCTACACAGATGAGGCGCCTTCCTGTGGACAGTGAAGGACGGTCAGAGCAAAGCAGGCAGTTCTGCTGAAGAAATGCACTGCGATCCCAGAAATTCTAGGAGTGTCCCTGGTGTAGAGCAGCCAGGCTGCAAGCTGGAGCCTTGGACTGAGATCTGGGGGCTGCTGAGGACAGACACTGCCTGGGGGGAGTTGCTCGTCATCACCATGGCTTCCTTGAGCTTCCTGGTCTAGATCAGAGGGCTCAGCTCACATAGAGAGCAGTCCTGTGGGGTCCATCTCATTGCCAACCCAGGGGACAGAGGAAAAAAGGAACCCCCATATCCATGTTCACAAAGTATTCCCTTGCAGGATTTCCCTGGGGAAAATGCTTTGGGGACCACAGAGAAAAGCTTGGAGGTCTCCCAGGGAAGACATCAGACTCAGACCTCATAGATGGAAAGTGACTGGGTGCTCCAGGGATGAATGGGCTGTAGCACCTGAAAGGAGGGACTGGATAAACACGACTGAGGACCTGGGACACTCCCTGCTGGTGTTCACTCTGGTGTTTATGTCATGGCAGAACTGTTGTCTTCGGTGCCCTCCATGAGAGGAGAAGGAGGTTAGTTGAACCAGGATCTGAGATCGGGTTAGACTGCTATCCTGGTTTCCCAACTGCCACCACTTTGTCCCCTTCACAATGGCTGAGGTCATCACCTCCTCGTTCCCCCAGGATGCCTCTGAATTCTCTGGTCTGCCTTTCTCATCCCTTCCTACTGCAGTTTAGACCTGGGGTTCTGGAACTAGCCCGACTTTGACAGTCCCCAGCTTTTGGAACACGACTAAGTCTCTCTTAGGCCTCCTCTTCTGGATGGGCTAGCACCGGTACCTGCCAGGGTAAGGGTCCAGGAGGGCTAGGCCTCTGAAGGCTGCTTGGCTGAGGGTTCAGTAATCAGCAGTGCTGTTGATGGGGCACTAACTGGTGTCCAGGCTCTGGATGCCCTAAATGTCTAAAACACAACTTTGGTCATGGGGCTCCCGGAGAGACAGCTGATGCCTCCTGTGGTCCCGATTCCCTTGCTTGGCACACAGGATTCTCAGTGGGCTGCTACCAACCTCCTCCCTCACCACAGTCCCCATCAGCCCCTAGCTAGACCACGATGCTGTTCTGTTCCCTTCCCTCCCTCTCTCAGCCTTGGGTCCTCCCCTTCAAGCCTGTGTTCATGGGATGTTCTCTTCCAGGAACATCAGCCACTCCCGTCTCTACCCACCCACCCACTCCTCCTCCTCCTCCTCCTCCTCCTCCTCCTCCTCCTCTTCCTCCTCCTTCTCCTGCTGAGACCTGTTTGAGTATCTCTTTTGTCCGTGGTTCCTTCTCTGCCTTCTCCTGTTTTTATTCATTTTCTTTCCTCAAAGCCTTTGTCTATTGATCTCTCCCTAGCCATCGTCTGTTTGGGACACTGGCAGGGAGCTCTTGCATGTCCAACCACCTTGCTGCACATTTTTGCACACCGCTCTCTCTACAGAATGCAGACTACTGCCCTGCGCACTGCTCCACCCTGCAGGGCCCAGCACTGTTCCTGACAGATTGGAGGTGCCCAGAAAGTAGCCTACATTGGGGTGGGAGGGGAGGCATTCTTCCGGAGCTCATGATACTGAAGTGAACATTAGTATGGCAAGC
This sequence comes from Mus pahari, assembly GCF_900095145.1. Classification (NCBI taxonomy): domain Eukaryota; kingdom Metazoa; phylum Chordata; class Mammalia; order Rodentia; family Muridae; genus Mus; species Mus pahari. Next base: position 110,309,652 of record NC_034594.1, on the reverse strand, counting down.
CGGCACTCTTGAGAGCCACCTCATAACCTAACGTCTGAAGTACAGCTGACATGCAGAGGTCCCAGGCCCTGAAAAGATAAAACTCACCACACAATCTTTGCCCCTGGGCAAAGGCCCAGGTGTCAGGGAGAGGAAATCTACATTGTTAACCAGCACAACACTGGCTCATATCACGGAGAACGGTGGCTGCTTATTGGACACCTACCTTGTGCTAGCAATTTATTTAATCCCTCACGTTCCCTTCTGAATAGCTTTTTACCCCCACTTTACAGACTTGCGGGGAGGGGGGTTGAGGGCCTGAGAGTTGAGGTTAGCCTCAAGGAGACTGTAAATCTAGCAAGCCTCAGTGTTAGAAGCTGCAAAGTATTTCTTTAACTTTCCCCCTAAGCTGAACGCTGAACACTCATTTTACTTTCACAGCAATGCTGGGAGACAGCAGCGACCGCCCCATTCACAGGAGCTAGAAGTGATGTGAAGAAGCAAATGGCCCGTGGTTGCACAGCTGCTGAGCCATGACACTGGGATTTGAGCTCTCACAAGTCAGCTTGAAAAGCCTTGCCCCTAACTGCTGCCCACACTTCGTGGGTACAGCTCTCGAGTTCAGACCCAGGTCAAGGCTCTCTCTTCCATTTAATCCCTTTCACATTTTAGCTTCTGTCCAAGAAAGCATCTCCCAGCCAATCTCTAGCCAGAAAACCCACGGTGATCTCTAGGCACTGCCGGGCATTAAGCCAAACCCAGCGGGCTCTCTAGAGGCAGAGCCATGGACAAACATTGGTTGGTGGCATTGTCCCAGGCAGCACAGATAATCCCATCTTTCCCCCCCAGAGGTGGGTGCTGCAACCCCCCACCCCCCTGCAGGTGGCCAGGCTCTATTTCTTCTCCTTTAGGTAGGCGAGTTGTGAGGGGGTGACTAAGCCTTAAGTAAACAGCTCCCCCCCTCCTCCAACTCTATTTCAGGATGAGACACATCCCTCAGTCTCCATCACACAGTTATCAGCTACTTGCCTGGGGTTAGATCTTCGTTACTGTTTGAGCTGCTGTTCCTGGCCAGGGACTCCTGGGACTCCAGGTGACTTCAGGAATTCCAAGCTGCCTGTTTGCCTCTCTGCATCTCCCTCAGCCTCCCTCTGGCTCAGCCGTCCTGCCACTGCACTAGGAACCAGGTACACTTCACCTGATTAAGCTTCAGTGTGTGCGACACACCCATAAAGGGAGGGAGGAGAGGAAGGGGCTCCTGAGTAGGGGATAGGCCACTCCTGTCCTGCTGTGATTGGCTGCTCTGAGCCTGGGTGAGAGACTGGGCTGGAGTCTTGGGGGGAGCCTCAGGAAGTTCTCCCAGAACTGCCCATCTGAGAGGCACAGGGGAGATTGCTTGGGTGGCCCAGAAGTAAGGTCTTAGGAAGAACTCTGCAAGCAATGCAGAGGGAACACACTGGGGATCGGGGAGGGGCGCCCTCTGTTTAATGGAGATGATTCTAGAGTGGCTTTCATGGTACCTGTTAGGCTGGGGCTGTGTGAAGATAGCCAGATCCTCTAAGGCTAAATGGAGGGGAATAGAGCTGCAGTGGCTCTCTAGCACAGTCCCAAGGCAAAGAGATAGTGGTGGTGGTGGTGGTGATGGTGGTGGTGGTGGTGGTGGTGGTGGTGATGGTGATGGTGGTGGTGATGATGGTGGTGGTGGTAGTGATGGTGATGATGGTGGTGGTGGTGGTGGTGGTG
>NC_034594.1:110285195-110307855 GCF_900095145.1 Mus pahari | reverse complement strand
GGTGATGGTGGTGGTGGTGGTGGTGGTGGTGGCGGCAGGGATTGGCTTTGGCTTTGCCCGGCTGGAGCTGCCAAGGACTGCAGAATACAGAGAGGGTGGTACATTTGTAGAACTACCCAAAGCCAGAGTACCCAGAGCCCATGAGTGTTGCCTGGAACTGTCCTCAGGACTCCTTGAGGAAAATGGCCCAAAGAGAGAAAAGAAGTTTGCCCGTGGACATACATGTAGCCCAGATCTGGCTGAGGGGAGCAGCCTAGCCAGAGAGGAAGGCTAGAATCTGGGGGATCCAGGTTCCAGCCTCGCCCTCACTCCCTGCTGCTTCTGTACAGATGGGAGACTGGACACAGGCTGCGAGCCAGGAAAGGACCCTTTCTAGCAGTAACGGGAAGCCCAAATCCCTACCACACAGACAAGCTGAGAATAACAGATGACAGGTACACTGGAAGGCTTATTACATCCCAGACCCATTGCATGTGTACGTTCATGTGCTCGTGTGTGTGTGTGTGTGTGTGTGTGTGTGTGTGTGTGTGTGTGTGCGCACAACACTCATTGTCCTCTTACAGTACCCAGTGAAATGGCACTGCTAGCTTTCAGTTGACTCAAGGAAGGCAGCTTGACCTGCCCGAAATTGCATGCTAGGAAGACTGCCCTGGGAGTTAGAGCCTGGCTCTGTGTCTGTGGGTGCAACTACCACTCCATACCGCCCAATGCGGCTGGAGAAGGTCCAAGGTCCGGTATAGGTCCATTCAGGCCTGGCCTAAGGGGCTCCTGTATCACACCGGAAGCCCAACATTGAGAAGTTCTCTGCTGGTTCCTTTCACCCCATATTTCCTTAATGAGGAGACAGAAACTTAGAGAGAGCAAGTCACTGACAGGTGTCAGCTCTGAAGGGACTAGACGTCAGCAGTTTCAAACTTGAGTTGTTAGCACAGGCTGCGTCGTCCACCGTGGCTTCTGTTCATTCCCGGCATCTTTTGTGTCATGAGCCTATGACCAACCATGACATATGCTCACTCCCACGCCTTCCCACGTTCTCTGTATCAATCTCTACAGGGCCAGTCATTGTTTTTGGAACACTCAATACTCTGTGTAAGCAATGAGGAAAATGCATCATTGCAAGCACATCTCAAATCACGTCACTCATGTGAACTGACCTTTTGGGAAACCACAGGCAAGTTTAGTAGGCTCTGTAGTCATCTGAAAAAGAGGGGCTCAGTGAGGAGGCTCCCCTTGCCCGAGGTCACCCAGTGAGTGTCAGCAAAGCTGATGCTACGCCCAGAGCCTTGACCCTGTGTTCCTCCCTACCCCCCAGATTCTGTTAGGGAGAGAAGCCCAGACAGGAGAAGCTCTGAACCAAGCTCCAGTGGGGTGGTCTCGCTAGCTGAAGATTGGCCAAGATTCACTGTGTGCCCACGTGGAAGGGTCAGACTAAGGGTCTTTGCATCAACACCCCTGACCTTACAACTAGGGCAGAGGTGGTGCTGCCTTCACTGCAGCTAAGAAAGTGAGGCAGGTAGAGGGTGTTGGTTTGTTTGTTATAAAGTATTTGTTCTGTGACAAAAAGCCCTGAAATGGTATGTTCTAAAAATATTAATAGAGTGTACTAAATTTGCATTATTCACTACCCATCATGTGAGATAATAATTGTGGCTATTCATGGGATACAGTGTGATGCTTGTTTATTGGGAATTTTGTGCGTATACCCATACATTAGCGCATGTAGAGCTTTAAGAGTTTCATTTATGTATGTACATTTGTGTGCATATGTGCAAGCATCTGTGTGCCATAGAACATGTGTAGAGGCCAGAGGACAACTTATGTCTGTTCTCTCCTTTCACCATGTGGGACCTGGGGACTGAGCTCCGGCCGTCGGGCCTGGCGAGCAAGCACTGAGCCATCTTACTGGTCAAACATGTAGAGTTTTAGATTCAGCTCAAAGCCGCTTGGTTCGTGCATGGCAGAGAGAGAGACTTGTACCCAGGCACTGGGCTGCATTTATGCTCTAACCTCCCCACTTGCTTTATAAGGGAAGGAACAATCTCATAAGGAGACTTCTTCCTGGCCCATCTGATGGCATCCTTTGACAAACGCAGATCATAGGTTGGACTCTGGCTGTGTCACTACCACAGACAGGGGGACTGGCTCCAAGGGGTAAGGCTGAGCTCAGCTGGGGCCCACTGTCCACTCTGCCTACTGAATCCCAGAGCTGTGGGGGGAAGGCTTGTACCTTGGGAAGCAGACAGTACAGTTTTAGGCTTGCTTAGGCAACAAGCTCAGACCTGGGGGTGGGATGGGGTGAAGGTCCTTCATGTATCCCATTGGTTACTCCAGCTCAGCTTGCTCTTCAGCCCTTGTGAAATAGTGCTAATGAGTTGGGAGCTGATGGGACACGTGAGTTAGCTCTTTCCCAGGCCTTCTGGCAAGAATAAAAGCCCCAGAGGGCACCTCAGGATTGTGACCTGTGGGGCCTAGGACCTGACACCCATAGGTAAGTGCCTTTCTGGAGGACCTGTGCCCAGTGCCCCTCTGCCAAAGACTTGCATAGACCCAACCCAGTAGCTCATGCCAACTGTTCTGGATCACAGGCTGGAGAGGCAGTCAGTGGCTTCCATTTAAAAACTCCTATACCTTAGGAACACCCTGGATGTTCTGGACCAAGGAAGTGACATGACTGGATTATGAGCACGCTCTCTTAGTTCCTAACAAGAATGGCCAGTGATGAGAAATGATGAGCTTGGAATAGTAGATCAGAGAGAGCGGGCAGGGAGGGGAGAGACAGATGCTGGGAGTAACGTTGGTTAGAGTTGTTTGGATACCAGGTTACTAGCTTGAACAACTCAGTGGATGGTGGCACCACCGATTAAGATCGTGAAGGAGGCAATTTGGGGTAAAGGTAACTTTGATCATAAATGTGCTTGTTTTGAACAGGTAATGATGTACCTAGAGGACTGCTTCATCCGACAGCCAGAAAGACAAGTCAGGAGCCTGGGCTCAGGCAGATCTCAGGGTGAGAGTCCCTGACGAACACCAGGAAACCCCAAGAGAAGGGACTTCTTAGCAGAGGACTTGCCACTTAAATTGTATGTTGAGCCAAGCAGGCTGAGGACAGAAGATTGGGAAATAGCCATACTCAGATGTGAGCGGATGGTGAGAGAGGAGGCCAAGGCGCTGTTACTGATGCCAGGGGTAGAACTCCGAGAAAGAGAAAGAGAATCAAGGGCATCAAAGGGAGCAAACAGGAAGGGAAAGGGCATTGACTGGAACATTCTCGACAACTGGCAACTGCAGAGCCACCCGAGTCTGCTGGGGACTGTTTCTTGGGGAGGGGGCAGAGAGGTCAGCCTACAGAAGTCACGGGGTTACAGCGAGGAGACCCCATGGCCATGGCTGGACCTGGGTCCTATGAAGGTCAACACCTTAGTGAAAGGGGTGGGAGAGAGGGTGAGGATAAGGAGACAGTGAGGCCCCCAGGAGCCCCTGTGGGTGGGCTGGTTTTGAGCTGATCACAGCTAAGTTGGTCAAGAGGAGTATGGTTGAAAAAAAATTAGACACACAGGGAGGGGAATTCTCAGATCACACCCAATGACCTGGGTTTCTTGAAGCAGTATGCAAGGTTTTCTGGAGTGTGCTAAAGGGAAAATACAGACTGGTAGCCTCAAGACAGGAATGGCTGGCCCTGCAGGGAACACTGGGAACCTGAAACGGTCCCACTTAGCCTCTTACAGCAGCACTGGGTGGCTCAGGAAGGGGTCGGAGCAATCGGGCGGGCTGGGCTACATTGGGTTTGCTGGCAGGTGTGTGAAGGGCAAGGATGATGGTCTTGGCCAAGTGAGGAACGCAGTGATAGGCCACAGGAAGCAGCTGGCCTCCACCTCCATCCCCTTCCCTGTGACTGGCCTCCCCATGGATAACTAGTAGAAGGTGGAAGGCTCCAGTTTCTGAGGTGGGACCATCCAGCTGTTCTTCCAGATGGGACCAGGGCACTGCACAAATGCGTGCTAGCGGGGGCGATGAGATCATTTCTGAACAGGACATTATAGTTCTGCTCATTTTCCATCCTCTGAGAGACAATGGAGGGTGTGCTTTCCAGGTCTTTTCCATTCTTGGCTACATCATCTCTCCTCTGGAGGCAGGAGGTACTGCCAATAGCATGAACTTTGGAATTCATGCCTGAAAAAGCAGGTTTAGTTTTGTTTGTTTGTTTGTTTGTTTTGTGTTTTTTTTAAATGTGAAATTCTAATACAATTAGATGTTTGGCTACATTGAAACCTTATATAGTGAACACACTTCTAATCTTACAAATTTTCCTATACTAGACTTATTTATGCCGAGGCTAATTTCTAGCTAGCATCTAGTGCTTAATTCACAACAAATCCTTAAAACTGGCAGTCTGGGCAGAGCTCTGCAGTGACCAGGATTCACAGATGATGCTCAAGGCATCCTCCTGGTATAGCAGCTGCAAAGGGGAGGCCTACCAATTCCAGACTCTGGGTCACAGGTGGGGCATTGGTACATAAATGCACCCATCTGCTTCTTTTATGAAACGAGGATCAAAACCTCAAGATTCCCAATGAATGATGAGCCCTGGGAGGGGCTTACAAGACACAGGCTACCTAGCACCAGAGAAACATAATCAACACGGGCCCTGCCCCAGCTTTGCCTTCATGATCATGTACCTCCTGCTAACCCCAGCTGGGACTGCCAGTTAAGGATGACTTCTTAGTGTCTCATAGCTTTCGGAGTCCAGAACTATATCTCTGTACCTTCTAGAAGCCCCATCTGCACATGCCAGCCCTTCACATCCTCCTGATACTTCGCACTGAACGTCAGCAGCCCTTGAAAACCGGAAACTCCCACCTGAAACTGTTCTCTCGTCTCCAAGCCCTCCCAAAGAGCCAAAGGCTTCACAGACATCTTCCGCGCATGTTCCAAGGGAGACCCCGAAGAACGGCAACTCTGATCCCACGTACAGCTCCTTGCAGGCACTTCCTGTGCGACCCAGTCCTTGACACCCCCCACCATCCACATGTAGGCCTGAGCTGAGCCAGGGCTGGACTCTGCTGAGTGGCCACTCTGGAAGCTTCTAGGGCACATTCTGCTTGCCTACCCTCTTAATCCTCCCCCTATCTGGGTTTCGCTTGGAGACATTTTGTAAGGAGCGCCATTTAATGGGCCTGTAGGATATAAGTGACTTCAGGTGGGCACTGTGCAGTTTCAAAGGCGAAGTAAACGTGACACCCCCTGTCCTTGCGGTGTGCACATGCACAGGCAGTACCCTACCCAGCCTGTGCCTCTTTCCTCAGCAGGTGGCAAGAGTCTACCCTGGCTTTGCAAAGCTCTGCCTACATCTGAATCCACAAATGTATTGTTCCCCATATGGGACAGCGCACCTAACCAGATCACTTGCAGAACACTTTCTCATGGCTCCCCATCTCCCTTGAGATCTACAACATTTGAGAAATAAAACAATTTAATGGCTTCTTCGATGTACAGACAACAGAAAGACAAACATTTCTCTCCATGCAGGATACAGTGAAATTCAGGGACAAGAGGCCATCCAAGGACAGGAGCCATGGTACTCGGGTCCCCGTCGGCCTTGTGTCATATGGTCCAACTTTATGGCTCAGCAGCTGCAGTCACAAGGGAGAGGTGGGAGGCCTCCTGGCCTCCTGGGATGGGAGTAAGGTAACAGCTGCTGAATATGCTGGCATGCGTGGGCACTGCCATGCATCGGTGGACCAGGAGCCGAGGAGAGGGGGCAGGCTTCCAGGTTGACTCTGGAGATGACCATGGGCTCAGTGGCACCACAACAGTTCCTGAGGCTGGGGCCAGGCCAAGTTAAAGTACTGGCACTGGAGGAAGTGGGAATGGACCACAGCATCCTAGAGTGAAGGCTGAGCGCTGGGTCATACTTTCCTCGCACCCACTGAGCTCTTGACACAGCTCCATCTCCCAGAGAGCTGTAAGTGTCCTTAAGATGCGGAGCTGGGAGGAATGGCGAAGACAGGAGGGATGAATTCCACCCAATCATGTGGCCACCTCAAATATCTCTGGTCCCTTCTGCCTTCCCTCCCCTCCCCTTTACCCCCAGAGACCTACAGAGAGCCAATCACACTCCCTAGTTATAACAGTCGAGTACATTTCTAGAGAGGGAGAAGGACAAACGCCATGGGCATTTGAAGGGAAGACCCAGGGAAGACTGCGGTGAGCCCCAGAAGCTGGCAGCCATGGCCCGGGTCCCTGATGCAACCCTGGCAACCATCTAACTGAGCATCTTGTGTCGGTCAAAGACGGTCTTCCGCTGCTCCTGCACCTGCAGCTTCCACCGCTGCTGAGCGCCTTCCACCCGCTCCAGGACGGTGTTTGCCCGGGGTCCGCCAATGGACGCAGCGGCCACTGCCATGGAGCGAGCATCCTGCATTGGAACAAGAAGGGGAACGATGTGGATGAGGATGGAGGGGTCAGGGCTCTGGATCCTTAAAGTCTGGCATGGAGCCAAGTGTCCCAGTGAGTACTCCTAAAGCCTGAATTCCCCAAGGGCTATGGGCTCCATGAAGGCCTTGCCTGGTTGTCTGAAGACCTCAATGGTGTGCCTATACAGAAAGCTTTAGCGTCTTTAAGAGTCAGGAGCATCTTCTGGGGCCCAAGTAATTCCAGCAGAGCTGGCTCAAGTCTAGGTCCAACCCTAACCACTCAGAATAAGTCTCAGAAGGACTGAGCATTAGCTTTAAGACCTCATGTATACCGGCCAAGGCTTCAAGAGCTATGTACACAAATGCACAGGGCAGGTACTCGCCTGCACACCTCTTCTCTCGACATCCTTCAGAGTCTGGCAGGGCTGAAAGTCTAGGGTTAGGGTTCGACTCTAGCATTCCCACGTCAGGGCCAGTGACAGTCAGCCTGTCCCCTGCTTGGCAGCTCGGCTCCCTCTCTCTCCCTCTGCCAGTTTCCCTGTCCCCCCTTCCCCTTTGCTCTCAGACCCACTTCGCTTCTGTCGTCAGTCTTCTCTTAATTATCACTCCTCTGCCTCTGAAGCTCCAGAGCCCGTGTATTTCCTGCAGGACCCGGAGCTGATCTTTGGGGGGAGAATTAGAGCCGAGGGCCAGGCCCACAGCCTGTGGGGATTTCCTCCCTAGCTCTCCCCGCCTCTCATCTCCTGCCACATCTCTCTTAAAGGATTAGTGCACCCCTCTAAGCCCAGAGCCGCCCAGTAAATGCAACTTTGCTTCTAATGCCCTGAGCTGGCATAGCTTCTGTCACTGCAGCTGCCAGCTTGAGAGTGGGGCGGGGCAGGAGGGTATAGAGAGGCTGGCAGGGCAGAGAGGCGGCTGGGGTCAAAGGGCTGGGACCGTCTCATCCTTGGAGCACAGTCCTGAGCTGTGGGCGATTTGTCCTGAGCTCACTTGTTGCTAAGGTGACTTACAGATGGTCTCCTGGGAGCCCATGCTCAAGACTGAGTGGGCGCCATGGACAGGCCAGGTGAGGTCCAGGCCTGTCATCCCAGCTACCCAGGGAGCAGAAATAGGAGGATAGCAAGTTCAAGGCCAGTGGCAACCACTTAAAAGAGAGATGCTGTCTCAGGATAGACCATGTTTAAAGAGCTAGCTAGGCCTGGGTCTTAGCCGTAAGTCAAGCCCTAGCTAACCATGCTTGTGACTGTAGGACAATTTCTAGCAACATGCACAAACGCAAAAGCAAACAAAAGCAAACAAAAACAAAAACCCTAGTCATGTCTCACAAAATTCCTTTAGTGATCTGATGTGCTGGAGTACCGCAGTGTGACTATAGATGCGTTTGTCATGGGGAGAACCGTGTGTCAAGAGAACTGGCACAGGTGCCCTTCTCCCTGGGAGTTCAGCACAGTGGAGCCAGATAGGTGGCCTTAGGTGAGTCAGAACCAATCTCTCTCATACAGGATAGAGACTGAGGTGCTCTCAAGGACACAACGAATGCACACACTTGGTCAGCTTCTGGAGATAGGAAGCACTCAAGGTCAGGGCCAGGAGCCTCGAATGCTGGTTCGGGGACCCACTGAGGAAGGAAGGGGGAAAGGCAGGCCGACCACTGCCAGGGGAGCCGCCTCTGAACATCATCCTGGCCTCCACCACCTTCTCACTCTGCTCCTCCCCAGACTGACTGCACTGCCTAAGTGGCCCAAGCAAAGAAAGCAGCTTGACTCAGACTGCTCTTAGCATGGCTGTGGGGTAGAGGTGGGCACCGGAGACCTGCCCGCCTGAGTAACAAACAGCTGGCCCCCCAGGACCCCAGTCCAGCTTCAGGGGCCCGAGGGCTGCTTTCTTCCACAATCCTACTCCTGCCCATGTTGTAGGCCCCGGGTTGTCCTGGAGGGCTCTGGCTAAATGAGTGCCTGAGGTAAACCCAGGAGAGCAGGCCTGGGGTCGTCTGGGGCATGCTGGAGCGAGTGAGAGGGTAGCAGCTCTGCTCTTGGGTTGTCTGAGGAAGTGGGAGCTGGACAGAGCCAGAGCAGAGCATTAAGGGAGTGGGCTGTAACTCACCACATTGCCACAGCTCCACTTGGGAGCGCTCAGGCGAAGTCACAGCAAACAGCTCTCAAGTGGGAGAAAGCTGCTGCTGAGAGCCTCTATGTCCCCATGGCTGACAGTCTGATTAAAAGGTATTAGAGCAGCCACATCTATTCCCCAAGAAGCCCCACAGATGGTCTCAGGCCCACCTGCTCGGCGGCAGAGCTGGCCAGTGAATGGGGATGGGGGTGGGGCAGCAAGGAAAGTCATTCCCTTTAGCCTCCCTTCTTCCATCAGGGCTGGGCTGAGGAATGCAGGGAGACAGGGGACAGTGAGGGCAGGGGGTGGATGGAGCCCCTCTCACAGTGGGGCATGAATGTAGACAGGTCCCTAGAGATCCCCAGGTAACCAGACTGATGTCACCTTGACAAGCATACACCACTATACACCAGGCTCTTTCCCAGGTACTCAGGCTCCTACAGCAAATGGGTAATATCACCTCCATCATTTGCACAACTTAGACTCTGAAGGAGAAACTGCCTCGCAAACCAAGGACACCTAATTTCATGGGACCACATTTGGACTTGTTCACACCCCTGGATCTCCTGTCTTAGGACTCAGTTGCTTCTGTCTTTGGCTGGATTTTCCCAAGAGGAAATCATACGGACAACCAGAGAAGCAGGCACAACTCACCCCAGAGTTAGATGGAAGTCAGGTAGCTGCAGGTTACCTGTGGCCAGAGCCTCCCCTCTCTGGGTGCGAGCACTCCAGTGCCTGCAAAAGCCTTTGGTGCCTGATCCCAACAGTGGCCCTGAGGCCAGAGCTGCTCTGTCTACTCCAGGCTTAGAAAGCTAGACCCTGAGCTCAGTAGCAAGGGCAGTGAGTGGTGGAGCTGGGACCTCAACCAGGACTACTCTATGAAGTCTATGCAGTCTAGCTCCAAGACGTTCTAGAGGTACACCTTCCTATTCTATTATCAGAGTGAGGAGGCTATCTGAACAGTCTGGACCCATGTTTCCCAAACCCCAGGGCCCCTAGGGTTCTTAGTACACACTGACATCCACCCACACACAGGAAGGGAGGCCAGTCTTCGGTGACCCTGGCTTTCTTTTCGTCTGGCCCTCCATGTCCTTAGCTCCCATCATCCTTATCCTCTTCCTTTGGTTTCCTTGTACACCCCCTCCCACAGGAGTCTCAGAACTAACTCTATGCACTGCCCCCAGTGGGGAGGGGGGAGAACTTTGAAGACCCTGTCAGAGCTCAGGAGCGAGTGGCGGAGATGGTAAGCACCTCGGAGAAACACTCATTTCTCCCTCTTCAAAGGGGGCCAGCTCTGTACATCTAAAACAGCTCTGTTGCTGTTTCTGTCCCCACAAACATGCTGGCTTCCTCCTTTCAAAGGGCGTCTGAGCCTAGGGATTAGGTCTAATGCCCCTGGAATCCAGGGAGGCAGCGCCCAGCAGCCAGGCCCACTGAGGCTCTGCCAGCGCTTTCAAAGGGAGCACGAAGGCCTTTCATCTCCCTCTGTGGACTGGGCTGTGCAGTGGGGGATGCCTCCCTTTCCTTGCCAGAGGCCCCCTAGCCCCTGGCAGGAGAGCTCCTACCTATAACAATTGGGGTGACAGAGCCCAGGAGCCTCCCTAAACCTAGCAAACACTCACTGGCTATCAAATTTCACTTCTACCTGGACCCCAGGCTCCTGGGAGCGGGAAAGGGGAGCCCCTGAGGACAGACACTCTTCTTTCTGAGGCCAGTGGCTGTATAAGCTCGTGTGACACCTCGAGGAAGCCCCAGGGCTCACTCCAACTCTCCCATTTTGAGCTGGAAGTTAAGTCCCTTTGGGTCAGGGGAGGTCTCTCCTTCAGCAAACACTGTCCAGGCCACTAATCAATCCAGAGGCCCTGACTTTGTAGCCACTTGAAAGGCGGCTGTGGAGACCTTTCTGGTGCGCTGCTTGTGGGGACAAAGACACCACTCCAGCCCAGTGCCCTGTAAGAAAGCACCTTTGGGCTATCCCACTTCCACAGACCAGGTACAATACTCACTCTCCCATCAACCCTCAGAGCCATAATCCAAAGTTGTTCTCTGCTAGGAAGCCTTTGCTCCCAACATGGGGATCTTTTACTAAAAATGTCCTTTTTGAGGACCTTAAAGAGGATTTTTCCCAAATTAACCCTCTTCCCCCAAAGACTGTCATCCCTTCAAGTCAGACTTTTAACTGCCTGCCTTTATGGTCCTGGCCCAGGCATCTGATTTCGGCTATCTTGGGGCTGAAGCCTGTGTACAGGCCAAAGGTCTTAGTAAATCTCCCCACAGTACCGCCTGCAGGAGAGGATGGGAGCAGTGAGTCCCAGGCGCCTACGCCTGGACACCATGCAGAATAACAGGAAGTCAGGGGATGGAGCAGAGTGCCCTGTCATGAGAGCACAGGATTTTCTGGCCCACTCTGAGGGTCCTGGATGAGGCTCTTCCTGGCCCTCCACTCCCAACCCCTGAGTTTGGGACTAAGCAGAGCAAACTGACTTCAGGTCAGAGTCTCCAAGAAACTAAATATGGTATTTTATGACCCTTTGAAGCCTTGGGTGGGAGATGAGCAATGTCGGCTACAGATGGGGAATGAGCTCATAAGCTCTGGCTTAAATCCGCCAGTGACAGCCTGCAGCAACCCCTTATACAGCAGGACAGCAATTCTTAGGCTCCTTCCCACCAGGCCGATCCCGCAGCAGGGAGAGCCTACTCTGATTCCACATCCCGAGGCTCCTCACAGGAAGAGAGGCCTAGGCTCAGACGTAGAGACGGCAAGCCACCCTTCCCCTGGCTCCAAATCTAGGATGGGATGGCAGGAGACATGGCAAGGCCATGCCCAGGAGCCATGCATTCCTTGGGAATCATGGCGTGAGCTATGTAATCATCGACTGCATCTCTCAATTATTCCCCCGGCCAGGACTGCAATTACCACCTTACCCCTAATCGCCCCGTGTTTATTAGTGACGCTCCTCTCCTATCAGAGCTGCGATTACTCTACATTAATAACTGGGTAGGCAAGCAAGCTTTCCTCTCAAGCAAGACCACCCAACTGCCAGGGCCACCACCTCCCTAGTCACACCTCTGGGGGGGGGGTGAGGCTCATCACCTCTGCTCCACCTTTGGCCAAATCCATGCCAGCAGGAGGCTGGTGGGGTGCAGGCTCCCAGTGCCTGCCTGCCTCTGTCCTTACCCTCATTGTCTGGGCTGGTCCAGAGCCTACCACCTGAGAAGCCCCGCACAGACCCTGAGTGTCAGAGTCCTCACTTGCATTGGAATTTTTCGTTCTTTGTCTCCAATATACAACTTTAAAAACCTCTCAAACTATAACTGCCTAGGACAGCTTGGCTTGGTCACCTCTAGTGACCCACAACTCACTATATAAAAAGGAAGCCCTCCTCTTTATCATTAAGCCTGACACGGTCCTGTCACATCTCCCACTCCAACCTGTGGGTGGGCCTTTCTTCTCTATTATCATCAGAAGGCAGCTGGCAAGGGCCACATTTTTTTCTTCTTCTTTAAGGTAGCCATCTTCTGGTTTCTTTGGTGACATCTCCCAGGTGCCAGTTGTCGTGGCTGAGGCGCATTCCTGCCACGTGCTCATCTGGACACACCTAGGTTCCTGTACCAAATTCCCACTCCGCTGACAGACAGTAGTATCTTCCAGCAAGGCGGCTGCAGGGACGATGTCCTTCATACAGGTTTGTAAGCTGCCTGGCACAGTTTCCTATTTGCTTATCATATGAAGTCAAAATTCTTTAGCCTGACATTCAAGGCCTTCCTGGGCAGTTCTATTTACCACCACTCCTATCCTATCCTATCCTATCCTATCCTATCCTATCCTATCCTATCCTATCCTAAGAAATCCAAATCCTGCATTTGTACGTGGTTGTGCTGGTCACCACACACCTGGCCCTCTAGCTTCTGAGGTCCTCCTCTGCCACCAGTCCCCACGGCCAAGCTTTGAACTGAGCGAGCACTTGACAGATGCTTGTAGAATCCCTGAACAAAACCTGCCTCCTCCGAGTCCTCCATATACTAGACCCCCATCTGAATATGCAGCATAGCATGTGTCCCTGGGTGGATCGCGCTCCTCCACCCCAGCCTAGGAACACCATGCATGGAGGCTGCCTGGTGCCAGGTGTCAGGGAAGCTCAGGGCCTCCGCCTAGCGAATTTGGAGGGGCAAAGGGCAATTGCCGCTGTATCTTGGTGAAGTATGAGAAAAAGGACAGGGAGAAGCAACTGAAGAGGACGGGGGCAGGGAGGACGGGCACCCCTGCTTTAGGGTTTAGCCCAGAGAGCTGAGGTTACCTCGTTCTCCTCTTCGTTGTGCAGCTGCTCAGTATAGGCATCTGGCTTTCGGATGAGAGGGTCCACCAGCATCAGGAAGGCCATGTAGAGTAAGAGGGCCCCCACCACAGACAGGTAGATGACAATAATGACCTACGGAAGACACCAGCCTTGTTCAGTGACCCCGCATCCAGAGTCAGGACCCCACTTCTAGTCTTATATCCACCCATCAAGTTAGAGACTGGTACTAGGAGGCATTGTGGGGTGGAATGGAAGGGGAAACGACACACACCACAGGCTCTGTGCTGGCCTGAGACAGTGCAATGACAAGGAACATTCTAGCAGGCACCAAGATTTCAGAAGAAGCTTGCTGCTAGGTACCTGAGAGACTCTGAAGTGACGTGAGAGGCAGGGGCCATCTGGCTATACAAGAGTCTATATCAAAGAATAGAGATTCATGAGGAACTAGGCCAGAGCAAGGAGGACCAGCTGAGGAGGCCAGAGAACAGAGTAACACCTAAAAGAGAGCCTGGGGATCCAGGCAGGGCTCACCGTGGGTGCAGGATGGGAGGGGGCAGCTCGTGTCCTGAGAGGGTGTGCTGGTCTATGCTTAATGCATCACTATGCATGGCGGGAGGGATGGGAGGAAAGCGAGAGGCTGCATCCTGAGGGCTGAGGGAGATGAGTACCTCACTCATCTCTCCCGTATGGAGCCTCCTAAGCTAGAGTAATTGTGTCTTCTGGGAAAGACAGATGCAGGCCAGCAAGATGGCTCAGGAGATAGAGGTGTCTGCCACCAAGCTTGATGACCAGGTGGCCCCACACAGCGGAGAAGACTAACTCTCATGAGTTGTTCTATGTGTATTTCAAACCTGTGCTGTAAACGTGTGTTGTGACATGTACCCCCACCACAGACAAAACACATTGAATCAAAAGCATTTAAAGGGCAGATTCAGTAAGATTAACTCTGTGAAGAGTGGGTACTGGTGGGCCCTATGCGACATTCAGCACTCATGGTCTCTCTACCGAGTCACTAATCCCTCAATGAAGACCACAGAAGCACCTCCACTCGGCCTGAAATGGCCCAGATGGACTGGGATCACCATACTGGAACCACAGTTCCACAGAATTCACCCAGGGCCCCAAGACTGGCAGATGAAATGACAGAGATGAGACGTGGACCTGGCTTTGCTGGCTGCACCTCAAATGCTTTTTTTACCCACCCAAAATGCCTAGCCATTGCTGGCTTCTGATCCAGCAGTGGCCCTGACTGGAAAAGGGGGTTGAAAAATAAACCAACCCACAGCAGGGGCCAAGAAGATAGTTCAGTGAAGTGATTGTTCGCAAGCATGAGGATACAATTTAAATTTCCCAGAACCCACATTCAAAAAAATGTCAAACAAGATGGTGTGTGGGAATATGCTCGGTGCTATGGAGTGGACATAGGTAGAGGCTTCCTAGCCAGCTAATTCAGCTGAACTGGTAAGCTCCGGGTTCTGTCTCAAACAACAAGGCAGAAGGCAACTGAGGAAAACACTCAAAGTTCATCCCTGGCCTCCACAAGGACAAGTATACACATAGAGAACAGAGGCCCTCAGGAGAGGGGAGACTACACACGCGCTTGAGGCTCCTAGGTAGAGCAAACTACAAGGGGGGGATTCAGAGCCTGTGCTGACACAGTCCCCATGCTGGGAGCACCTTCCCTTCCACGGGGAGGAGGCAACACTGGGCTCTGGACTGAAGGTCCTGGGCACCTAGATGGTCTCTAGAGGATGGGACCTATGATGGAAGTCAGCACTATCAGGTGAGGTCCAGAGAGGCTGCCCAAGGCAGGAGGGTGAAGAGAGGGCAACCTGCCCAGCCCGACAGGGCTAGGGGATAACACAAAGCCATTTTCCACATAAATGGGGGAGTACAGGGAGTTACAGTCCAGAAAGGGCCACAGCTCCCTAGGGCAGGTAGGGACAGTGTGAAGACAAGCGCCCCTCTAAACACGCTTCAAAAGCAGGAGCCAAGGAAGAAACTCCTATCTTTAAACTTTTTCTGATACTATCTCTCTGCCTGTCGGAGGATGGTTGGCTTCACGGCCTCTAGACAGGTCTGAGTCCTGCCTGACAACAGAAGGACAGACAAGGGCTTTGTAGCACCCTTCTCCAGATCTGGAGCGGGCCATATCTATCACTTCTGTCTTCAATTCATCCAGATGGTTAACAGGGCAAGGCTCAGGAAACAGTAAAAGACCCCGAGTCTAATGTCCAGTGCCTTATGTGGTCATGAAGGAGCAGGATAACCTGCAGGCTCCCTTGAAGTCTACCCCCACTCCTAGCGTCGTGCTGACGTCAGGCACCCAGGGGAGACGTGCTCAATGCCCTCTCTAGAATAGCAGTTCTCAACCTGAGGGTCACATATCAGATATCCTGAATATCAGATATTTACATTAGGATTCATAACTAGTAAAATTACAGTCATGAAGTATCGATGAAATAATGTTATGGGGGGGTGTCACCACAACACAAGGAACTGTATCGAAGGGTCACAGTGTTGGGAAGACTGAGAGCCGCTTGCTCCAGAGGGAAAATGGAGCCTCAAGCAGCCGTAAAAGCTCTCACTCTCACTGCACAGGAGCCCCATGGTGATGTCTGAAACCCCGCCCCCACCCAGAATGTGGGAACCAGGTCTCTTATCTGCATGAGGCTTCGGAATGTTAAGAAGAGAACAGAACTCATGGGATGAGATGCACGTGGATGCAGCCCCCCCCACCCCCCAGCCCACAGCAGTACCTTGATGGTTGTGGTGCTGCGCTCCTCGTACCTACACTCACAGAGCAGGCAGTAGGCTTCCACGTCGTGGCCAGGCACTGGCATGGGCTCCACCACATGCAGGCAGTTGCTGCAACATAGACAGACAGGGTTGACAAGGGTCCCACACCCGGTGCTCCAGGGGCAGCGGTTAGCAGGATGCTGAAGGCCTAAGCCCATAGGTGCATGCTCCCAGGAAGGGCTCTCCCTGACAACAGCCCCAATTCCTGGCCATCAGTGGTCCTAAAGCCCTGCCTTTAGCTGCCTTCTCTTCTTGGGCTGTTTCTCCTGGCCTGGGTTTCCAATCCAGATGTCCCATCAGCCTTCTAGAAATCTTCAGGCCCATTGATGACTGTGCCCACCACCTAACTGCCCCATTGGAGCCATAATCCCATATCCATGCACTCTGACCCCAGTCGTCAGTCCTGCGCACCGGTTGTGGGATCTAGAGCTCTCATAATCTTTCTGAGGCAAATATTTATGTCTTTCCTAGCTCCTTTGCTTCTAGTTTGCCTAGAACCCCCTTCCCACAGTAGCCAAGTGACAGCACCAAGGACCATAGCAAACTGGGATTCTTGTCAAATCCTTCTTCAGCTTAAAACCAATTCTTGTCAAATCCTTCTTCAGTTTAAAACCAATCAGTACCTCCGTAGTTCCTCCAACGCCCAGGCAAACAAACTGTCCCATTGGGTCTTCACAGCCCCTCTCTGGCCCCATCCTACTGCAGCCCAATCTGCCCACCCCACCTTCTCCAGACAGATGATTCAGCACTAAGGTCTGACCACCCACCCACACTCCCATCCCCTGCCTCATCCCCACCACACTGCTCTTCATCTTTGATGTGGACTCTTCTACCCAATAGATGTGAGGTTCCATGCAAACACAAGCTATAGCTTGCATGTGTCCATATCGCTTGTGCTGAGCATGGTGTGGGTTCAGTGGGTGAGTGCCAACTATATTAGAAGCAGAGAGTGAGCCTTCACTGCTCACCGTCACCAACAGTGTTCCTGGTCAACGTGGGCACATTTTCCATTAAATGAAGGAAACACGCCCAGGATGGCAAAAATGGCAGCTTCACTACGTTTGTGAGGTTTTGGACACCACCCGTGGCTGACTCAGTCTCAGTCCAGCTTGGGCCCAGCTGTGCAGTTAGGTCTCATTCCCAAACTTCCTTAGATCATTAGGTTTCCAACCAAAAGACCCCAAAGAGAATGCACTCTCAGTGGGAAGAAAATAAGCCATTCAGAGGCTCAAAGAGGTGAAGCAGGAAAGCATTGTGCTGTAGTGGATAGGCAGCCCGCCTTCACTGTCACTTTAAAAGGTTCCAGTTCTGATGGACGTTGTGCAAAAGGCAAGCATGGCTCCCTGAATACAATCAGGCTTGATCTTCCAAGCTGTCAGGCTAGGGTGTTAGCAGAGGCACCAAGGATGTGCAAGGCCATGCACTGAAATAAGAGGGGAGGGTCCTTCAAAGACTCTGTTTCTCCTCGAGTCCAGTGTGTGGCATCTATCTGTTATCTAATCCTCTGATGATCCTGGTTCCACCTCTGGGTAACAGCTGTACACTCTACCCTCTGCATCAGGAACAGGAGGCTCCTTGCTGTGTTTCAGGGCACGGCCTCTAGGCCCCGCACATCTGCACATCGCCTGGGAGTCACTCACAGACAAGGCTACTTTCCACCGGTCACCGTGAGCCAGACCTGGTGGTGTAACCCCCTGTAATCCCAGTGCTCTGGGGACTAAGCAAGGGGACCTTGAGTTCAAGGGTGTCTCGAACTACGTGAAACTGTCTCTAACACGTAAAACACAATCTCCCATCATTCCGGTGCAAAATGAATGCGGCTTTCCTTTCTCCACCAAACCAAGCCTTTAGGGAGCAGAGTTCTCCCTTTGCTGAGCCACACAGAGCTCTGGATCAGAAAGGCTACACCATGGCTACAGTAGGATCTGTGAATGCTCTGGAAAGCCAAAGTGTAGCATTAGGAAACCATCTTTAGTTCTTCCAACTTGGACCCGGGTGCCCAGGGAAGTAAGCTATAAACAGTTACCGGGAACAGCAATAAGAAGGTGAAAGATTTCTGTCCTTTCTGGCTCTCCTGAGAGTCACCAAAACCCGACATACTTCCATTTACCTTTGGGGACTGGGCAGGAAGAAAGTGAAGACGAAAGACAAGCTAGGTATAATCTCTGCTCTTCTACTGAGTCTGTGACGTCAGTAACTTACTTCTCCTCCCTGGGCCCCGGTCTTTTCACTGATGATGGAAGCTAAGCTTGATCGGTGTCTTTCAAACTGTGCCCCTTCGGGTAGCACTGAAATACTGTGTAGGAGGCAGGCGGTGGTAAGGAAGAATTTGCAGGGCCTATCAGCCAGCCCAGTTCTGATTGCATACCCCACCCTTTGTGTTTCCCTGACAGACTGTGTTTGTAGAAGGATCCTACCTTAACACCTCAACCCTGGGACTTGTCTATGCAACATTTCTCAAGAGACCCACCAAGAGGGACTTTTTTCTATGCATGTGATTATATTCTTTCAACACTAGATGACAGAAACCAGCAACGCACTATCAGAAGAAACACAAGAATTAGACGAGGGCTCTAGGAGAAGCCCACACTTCCCAGGGCTATAGAATAATTTGGTTATGTAATCGCTAGGAAGGGTGATAGTATGATATTATTAATAGCATCAGCTAACATTTATGTTAGCGTGTGCGGTATCACCCTAAGTGTTATACAAATTCACACTCATACACACACTTCACACTCAAAAGTAGTACCATACTTTGCTCATAAGGAAATCAATATAGGGCTGGAGAGATGGCTCCGTGGTAAAGAGCGCTCCTGGCTGCTCTCCCATAGGACTGGGGGTCAAGTCTCAGCACCCACATGGCAGCTCACAAGCTTCTATAACTCCGGTTCCAAAGGATCCAATCCAAGGGCCCTCTTTTGGCCTCTGCAGGTATTGTATGCATACAGTAAACAGACACACAAGTAGGCAAACACACATACACACATACATAGACATATGCACACACATATGAATTTAAAAAGTAAATCAAAGTACAGTGGAGATGAGGTAATCTGAAGCAAACGGCAAAGCCAGCCTGGGATCCAGGAAGGGCGGTTCGCGAGTCTACGCATCCACACAGGATGCCTCTCAGAAACTGCTACCCAGAAGCTTGGAAACAGCCAGCCCGAAAATTCTCAAATGTGCTCGGATCAATGGCGTTCAGAGCACCTCAAGGACTCCAAGCATAGGTTCGCCCTCTACCACTACCGCATTTGCTGAATTAAATCTTGGCAGGAGAGTGCCAGGACCGTGTATTTTCTCAAAAGCTCACCTAGTGATCCTTGGTGTACAGGCAGGAGCAACCTTGACCCCCATCCCATGCCTCTGCTGTGACCTTACCCGGTCAGTACGAGCAGTACCGGAGACGGCTTTTAACCCATGCTGAGGTCATTCCCCTGAAGCTTCCGTTCACTGGCCCTACTTCTACACTGACACCATCCCAAGCCTTTCCGGTTCCAATCCCAAGGCCCCTTCTCCTCAGCATGGCAGCCTTTCTCCCAGTCTTGAACATCCACTGAATGTGTCTCCAGGTCTCTCTCTCTTCCTAACGATTCTAATTCCTTAAACTATTCCTTCAAGAACATTGTGTGTATACTTCATTTCACTGGTTTTCTTTACCTGAATGGATCCTTGGTCAGTCAATGCTTTTTGTTTTGTTTTGTTTTTTAAGTAAGTGACTAAGAAATGAATTCAAGACCAGAGACAAAAGAAACATAATATAAGATCTTTGGACTTTAAGCCTATGCAATTATACAGTGGGAAGAATATCTACTCCTTTTACCTTAGAAGGTTGCTTGCGACTAACGGAGCACACAGGTAGAGAGCTTTGCAAAAGTGTATACTACACACACCTGCCTTGTCTCTACGACCATCCTGACATGTATCGACAGAGATTTAAACTCAAAGCAAAACAACAAAACCAACCTCCTCAGCTGGAATTCAAGATACCTGGATTTTGTTATCAAATGGTTAAGGACAAAATATTCCTTTGTAGGCTTGCCAGAGAAATGGGTAACCCATCTCTAGAAAAAGAAATCTAGTAAGCATTGATAACTTCAGTCCGGCGGGTGATATAGCCAGGGCCAGCCATTAACAGTGTCTTACCAGTCCTTCTGAGACACATTCTGGTTGTAAATGTGCCCGCTGATGTTTCTGTAAGGTGGACAGATGCATTTGCACCGGATATCTTCAGAGCTCTGGAAGGATAAAGAAGAAATGGCAGGGAAGAGTCCTGCCTGGGTTCAGAGTCTAGACAGGCTAGCAAAGTCTTGTGCTCTGCTCCGTTAGGTGACCACATGCATGCTTTTGAATTTTCCCGTCCCCAATTCATCAAGGTCTGGCTCTATAGGAAGAGTGTTCCTCCACTTGGTCCTCAAGATAGAAGCCTCTCTGGTATCAAGACAAACTCACAGAAGTTACCCAAGGCTGTCGGCCATCCCTGAAGTGATATGCTGGGGGAATGGGGGGGGGGGCGAGTGGGGGGAGGGAGGGGGGAGAGTTGGGCTGCAGTGTATATAGCAAGCAAAGTGACAGGCTTTTTCAACCCTGGGGCCTACAATTGTGTAGGCTCTGTCTGGTGAGCTAGGTGGCCAGATGCCCCTCCCCCCAATTCTGTCTTAACTCGAATGGGGAAAGGGATGAATAAAGAAAACTGGGACATTATCACGGGAAGGGTCCAGGAATTCCTTGAAGAGCAAAGAAGCAAGCAAGCCCTAATTCTCAACATTATTTCAGTGTCTCAATGAGAGTCAGAATCGAAAGCGTAGAGCCCTAGAGCCGCATACATCCTCTAAACCTAGCTGCGGGTCTCCTACCCGGAAGGAAGGAATGAGAACAGCCTCTGGAGTCCACAGTGCAGCTGGGTTAGCTTTGAAGCCAAAAAGCGCCCATCTGTGCGTGCCTTTACACTCAGAGCATTTTACAACATTACATGATTTGATTATCAAATTGAGCAGGAGATTCGACCACAGCTGTTTTTACTTGGGGCAAAGAAAGATGCAGAGAACTTGGGGAACTTCTCTTAAACAAACTTGCTTGCTTACGGAGAAGTCTACCTAGGGCTCCTTTGGTCCGGACCCTGTGCGGTATGCTCTGAACCCCGTGCTCTCTACACCCTTAGGAAAGCCTGCAGCTTGTCCCAGGTAAGGTCCCCGCCCCCCAAGTAGGGTTCTCGGGTGGGGGAGGGGTCAGGGTGGCTTTTCGGCTACCTCGGCGGCAGCCCAGGAACAAGGTGCCGCTGGCCCACATCCCTCACCTTATTGGCTTGAGTTGGGGGCACCAGCAAGCACCCCACCACAGCCACCAAACACAGCAGCTTCATGCTTATCGGGCTTGCAGAGCCAGCAAGACTAGATGCCTGGGGGGATAAAAAGAAACATGGAGTCGGAAGAGGGGATGGTGGTCACAACGGAGGCAGCACCCTCGGCTCCCTTTCAGCTTTGCCAGACGAGGGAAGAGGGCAGAGTTCCAGGATTCCTGGGCCTTCTAAACCTTTCCCTCTCCTCACCAAGTCCAGCTCTCAAAAGCTATCTGTGCACTAGCAGAGGGAGTTTTCTGAGGTTACAGCCGCCCGGAGTCCCCCAATCCTGTCACCAGGCCGCGTTCCGACCCTCACCTCTCCTCCCACCGCCCTCCGCCATCTCTGCCTCCACCGCCCTGGTAGCGCCGCTCAGGCCCAACCAGAAGCCCCGATTCCGACCGCCAAGAGTACTGCACACCCTGCCTAAGGATCTGGGGGGGCTGGGAACCCCCAGTGTCCCTGCGACCCCGCACCCCTCCCCCAATGCCCGGTCTACCAACCTGCAAGCTCAGCCGCGGCCGCCACAGTTCAGCAGGCTCCACCCCTTCAGCATCTATTGGCTGCTACAGTCGCCGCTCAGCCCAACCTCGCTAGTCGCCAAGACAACAAGACCCACCTTCTCTTGGTCCCGGAGGCTTCCACTCTAGGGAGAGGCACGCATTTCTCTACCAGGATTTAGCAAGAAAAGGGAATGTCTGCCTTTCCTACTGAAAACTGAAGCTCTAGCCCTGTGGGTCCGGTCAACTCCACCTAGAGTGCTTTGTTCATCCTTGCCTTATACTATCTTCCTGTTTCAGGGAAAGCATTTTAGAAACGAAGCTAGTAATGATAGTAATGGTTTTAGAGCAAGATCAAGGACCATTTTGCTTATTCATAGTCTGAAAATATTATACAAAGAGCCACATTTTTGTTTTGTTCTGTTTTTTAACAAGGAACTCAAGGGCCCAGTCTCTATTCCTACACACAAAGACATACACCAAAGAGGGCAAAACAGGATTAGTAATCCGGCATGGGGCTGGAGGGGGCTGTGCCTCATTAGCCTGCACTGGTTCTGAAGGCTTGGCAAATTGAAACAAAGTGTACTAGACCCCTCTGGGACTGGGAGGAGGTTACAGGCTGCAGAGGGACAGATGTGGACTTCTTACCAGCAGTGAAGGAAACTGGAGTCACCTGAGTCCAGGGGTCACTGCAGTGAGGACATTTGAGCTTTGGCCTCAAGTGCATCGAACTAAGCTCCTGTGTTACCCTAGAAACCATACATTCCCTCTCTGGGTACCAGTTTCCTTAGCTAAGGGTCCTTACAGCTTTGATGCGTTGGAGCTTCTGGAAGGAGGAATAGTCATATGGTCAGAATGAAATTTAGTATAGAAAGTCATGTGTCACAACATATAATTTGAGCACTATTGTGTTGGGTACTATACAAGGCACTGAAGCTGACTGGGGGAGGGGGAGGCTAGCCTTGTCTCTGCTCTTTTTTTTTTTTTTTTTTAAAGATTTATTTATTTTATTTATATGAGTACACTGTAGTTGTCTTCAGACACACCAGAAGAGGGTGTCAGATCTCATTGCAGATGGTTGTGATCTACCATGTGGTTGCTGGGAATTGAACTCAGGACCTTTGGAAAAGTAGTCAGTGCTCTTAACCCCTAAGCCATCTCTTCAGCCCCGTCTCTGCTCTTGTATAACTTGATATTTAT
>NC_034594.1:110270281-110283873 GCF_900095145.1 Mus pahari | reverse complement strand
GCTCCTGGTAGGAGCATTCCCTTCTCTGGAACCAAAACTTCTAGGCCAGCAGAAGCTAGAGTTGTGGGGACAGGAAGCAAAAATTTCCCTGGAGGGCTACTAGGAGTGATAGTGAGTGGAACTATTTCCTTTTCCACCCCTTGTTTCCTGGACCTATGAATCTTGACTATGGGAGAAACTGTGTACCATATATCGGACATTGGTTCAAAGCATATACTGCCTTCTGAAGAACTTTGTCCCAGTCCTCCATGTGTCCAGGCAGGCATGAGCTGAGAGTTCTGTCATCACCTGAAGGCTGCTGGTGGAAGACTGACTTCCCCGCATCTAGGTTGAGGGTCTTAAGCCCATGCCCATAGTGACACACCTACTCCAACAGAGTCACACCTCCTAATAGTACCACTGCCTGGGCCAAGCATGTACAAACCATCACAATGGCCAATGAGCCATTACAATTTAGGATAGTAAGAGCTTTGCCGGGGAAAAATTGTAAAAGTTAGTAGGAAACTTGGACCAGGAGCCAGAGGAGCTCAGAGAGGTAGAGAAGAGACTTTGAGGGCAGCAAGAGGCTCCCTGGGCTGGCACAATGTGATAAGAATATGCACACCACTATCAAAAAGGCCCAAGTGCTACTGCCTCATCCTGTGACTAGGTTATCTTATCTAGCAAAATGACTTTGCAGATGTGATAAGAAAAAATTAAGGCTTTTAGGGTTGAGAGAGTATATTGAACTACTCAAGGGGGTCCCATATAAAATCAGGGAAGACCTTAAGAGAGGAATTTTTTTCTGCTGTAAGTCAGAGGCAAATGTGACCGTATGTCTGGTGCTATGTTGGTGGCTCTGAAGGTGGGGGAAAGAGTTTGAGACACAGAATATGGGTGCTTTTGAGAAAAAAAAACAGAGAAGTGACCTTCTCTAGACCTAGAAGCCATATATATATATATATATATATTAATCCATTGTCATTCAAGTCAGACTTAAGACCTACAGAGATGTAATTCACTTGTGTTGTTATAAGTTATAAGCCACCAAGTTCATGGTACATTGCTACAAAAGCAACAGGTAGGGCATACCCCAACAATCTTAGCATGAATTTGCACATATAGGCTAGGTCTTGGAATCCGTGCTAGAAGAGAGGGTTTGAGTTCCTCTCCAGCTCTCCCCCTACTGTTGGTGCTCCTAGGTAGGGACTGGATGGCTGTTATCACCTCTGAGCTGGGCATCTCTCACAGGCATCAGCTATATGCCCTTACTTGCCCCTATGATACCCAGCAAAGTGTATCTGTCTAGTGTCCCCATAGCCTCAGGCTCCTAGGAGATGATGACCTTCCTAAACTGGCATTTACAATCACACCTGAGTCACACCACAGGATCATCTGACCTAACCAGAATAAAGCCCAACAAATAGATGCCAGGCATTCATGGGATGTCCAAAGGATGGATCCCTGAGGACGTGGAGTGGTCTTTGATCCAACCATTTACAAAGTTGTCACTCTGCTCACTGATGTTGGGGCAGGTGCACAGGGACCATCCTTGTAATAGGTTGGGCACCATCCTCAGATTCCTAAGTAAATGTCTTGTCTCTGACCAAAGCAGGCTTTATCAAGCATCAGGGATCCTGGGGTGCTGATGTCAGGGCAGAGGTGCCCTGATGTGCAGACATCCTCTCTCAGTGTCTCACAGACATTCTTCATTCTTAGCAGTGTCTCACCAAAGCGATCTTTTCCAAAGAAACGATGGTCCTAAATATTCTGCTCAAGTGTAATGTATGACGTAGACCCTCCAGTCCCTTGTGCACGTATACAGCGTCATGCGTAACACACATGTTCACACTGCAGCTGTGTACACTCCCAGCCATCGCTTGCCAGGTCGTGATGCTCAGGGCCTTAGGTAAGGTTGCCTTGCCCAGTGTTCTGTTTTCCTTGGCTCAGCTCCTGCCTCCGCACGTCGTTTCTGGGTGTAGACAGCATACGTGTGAGATAACAGCTTACTTTGGAGTTCCAATTTTCTTACCCAAGCCAGATATTTGGGGTTTTTGTTTTGTAATTTAACTCACAGTAGTAGTAGGCAAGAGTGCTGTTGGGCTAAGTCCATGGAATCAAATCCACAGACTGGTTCTACTGAAAGGAGCTCCTGCCAGAGCACAGGGCCTCAGTTTCCCTCTATGGAGGGAATGGCATTTTTTTTTTTTTTTTTNAGACAGGGTTTCTCTGTATAGCTCTGGCTATCCTGGAACTCACTTTGTAGACCAGGCTGGCCTCGAACTCAGAAATCCGCCTGCCTCTGCCTCCCGAGTACTGGGATTAAAGGCGCGCGCCACCATGCCCAACGGGAATGGCATTTTAAAACATCTTAGTATCACATCCTCTTACACTCTTTTGAAATGATTTAGAACTCCAGAGATTGTTTGTGAGGGTTCTAGCTATATTTTCACTATCAAAATTAAAACAGAAAAATTATAATCCTTTATTTTACATTGCACACATAGGCACCTTTTGATGATCTGAGGGACAAGCATGGTATCTGCTTACCTTTTTGTCACCCCTTTAATAGCTAACGGAATGTGACAGACTCTACCAGCTATTACAGGGGCTTCTCACGTTTACTTCTCACATATACTTCTCCATTTAATTCTTTGTGATACATCTAATCTTGGAAAATCTCCACTGTAGAACTGTACCCCTAAGAGACCCCAAAGGGCAAATCGCTTCTTTGTGATTCTAGGGGGGAAAAGTTTTCAACTTGTGATTTCCCTGAAAGTCCCTAGAGACTCACGAAGGTCCCCAAGCTACTAATGATTAAGAAGATTGTTAATTCTCTGACAAAAGATGGAACTGGAGTTACAGATAATTGTGAACCACTCAGCGAGTGCTGGGAATCAAGCCCAGGTCCTCAGGAAGAGCAGCCAGTGTTCCTAACTGCTCAGCTAAATCTCCAGCCGCATGAGCACAGTCATCACTGTCCACACCGTTGTTTGATTCTGCCTTCTGAACTCCCACTGGAACTGCCGGTTCAGTTATGCTTACTGGCCTTCTGGGGCTTTCCCAACCTTTTCCAAGTGAGTTCAAAAGGTGTCTCAACTACATTCTCAAGCAAAGCTACAGCAATGGTCACAGTAACAGCTTTCTGTGCTTCTCAGATTCTGATGACATAAACACATACAAGTGGGTGTCTTAGTGTCGTTACGGCTGTGAACAGACACCATGACCAAGGGAACACTTACAAAGAAAACATTTCCTTGGGGCTGGCTTACAGTTTAGAGGTTCAGTCCATTATCATCACGGTAGGAAACACAGCAGAGGAACAGTCAAACCTGGTGCTAGAGATGGAACTGAGAGTTCTACATCTTGATCTGAAGGTGGCAGCAGCAGGAGCCTGTTTTCTAAAGTTCTCCAGGAGGAGACTGGACTCTACACTGGGTAGAGCCCGAGTACAGGAGACCTCAAAGCCCACCCCCACAGTGACACACTACCCCCAAGACCACACCTACTCCAACAAGACCATATCTCCTAGCAGTGCCACTCGCTATGGGCCAAGCACTCAAACGCATGGGTCAGTGGGGGCCATTTCTATTCAAACCACCACAGTGGGGAAAGACAGTTATAGCTCATGGTTTCAAAGGTTCCAAAGGTTCCACCAAGTGTGACTCATGCTGAAGTGAAATGTCAGGGCAGATGGGGTCTGTAGAAGAGAAGGCTGTTCCCACTGAGAGTGAATGGAAAACAGGGGGTGAGGGGAATGGATCTTTTTTTGTTTTTCCCTTCTCGCTCCAGCCCCGCTCTTTCCAGCCCCGTTCGCTCCAGCCCAAAGACTTCTTTATTATATGTAAGTACACTGTAGCTGTCTTCAGACACACCAGAAGAGGGCATCAGATAACCTTTACAGATGGTTGGGAGCCACCATGTGGTTGCTGGGATTTGAACTCAGGACCTTTGGAAGAGCAATCAGTGTTCTTAACCGCTGAGTCATCTCTCCAGTCCCAGGGAATGGGTCTTAGCTATAACCTTCACTGGCCCTCTCATACTCACCTCCAGCCAGGCTCCATCTCCTGAGTTTTAAACTACCTCCCAGACGATACCACCAGCTGAGAACTGTAGCATTGAATAAAAAGCCTGTCGTGGACATTTCTGACCCATAATAAGGAGGGATAAGAAGAATACAAGAAAAGAGAACATCGGTTAAAAAAAAGTATTGTTGAAATGAAGGCGGAGTCTGTTTCCTACTTGTGTAAATACAAGGGATGAATAGTGGAGGATGCGTTGGTGGATAGTCCAGTGTAATGTGGCTGATAAGAGTGAATAAGCAAGCTCACTTGACCTTGGTGTGACTTAACAAAGATTAGAGCCTAATAAATAAATTAAAACAAATTCTATCTAGATCAGCAGTTTACACCTTCCTAATGCTGTGACCCTTTAATGTACCCCCCCCGCCATAAAATTATCTCCTTGCTACTTCAGAACTGTATTTTTATTTCTGTTATGAATTGTGATGCAAATATCTGTGTTTTCCATGGTCTCAGGCGACCCCTGTGAAAGGGTCATTCGACCTTCAAGGGGGTCTCGACCCACAGATTGAGAACCACTGATCTCGGTTAGATCATTCAACCACCTAGCTGAGTGCTGTCTTCTGTTTAGGGACACAGACCATGAAGAGCACATACAAGAATTCACTTAGACAATGGCTAATGCAATGGATACCTTGAACACCATACAAGAATCTGGGGGATGACAACCCTCTTAACCATGCCAAGGCATGTCCTGGGGAAGAGGGATAGAATTTGTAGTTCATGGGACTTAAAGGAGGCACCGAGGATTTTTTTTTTCAGTTTAGCACCAGGAAGGATGTTTACCAGGTTGGCTAAAGCAGGGATATGTGGTTGTGATTCCCACAGTTAGGATGTTTTAGTCTTAAGCAACAGACACTGAATAGTTAAGCACAGAAAGTAAGTGTGAAATTCATATCGTCTAAGAAATGGCCAAGGAACTAGACATGAAGACGGAGGAAGAGAGCGCTCCCACTCCCTCATAGCATTCCACAGGGGTAAGTCTGCAGCGATGGTCGCCCTCCCATCCCTATAGAAGAGAGTTAGTTGCATGCTCTGGACTTGGTCTAATGACTGTTGATTAGCAGAAAGGTCAGATGATACATCCAAGGCCATCTCCCAAGATGTCATCAGAAGCTGTTATTAGCAAAAGAAGAAGCAAACAACCACACCCCCCATAGTCTTCACCCGTTTCTGTCCCACTTGCAAGGCAATTATTGTAATTTGTGGTTTTGTTTTGGTTTGGTTTGTTTTGTTCTTGGTTTTTTCGAGACAGGGTTTCTCTGTGTAGCCCTGGCTGTCCTGGAACTCAGTTTGTAGACCAGGCTGGCCTCGAACTCAGAAATCCGCCTGCTTCTGCCTCCCGAGTGCTGGGATTAAAGGCGGGCACACCACGCTCGGCTTGTGTTTGTTTTTAAGAGGTGAGTTTCACTATGTTGCCCAGGCTAGCTTCAAAATCCGGGGTTCCAGCAATCTTCCTGTCTCAAAATTCCAAATAGCTGATATCATAGACTCCACCAACTCAAATTATTAGGTTGATCAGAAATAATATCGAGGGCTGGTGAGATGGCTCAGTGGGTAAGAGCACCTGACTGCTCTTCCAAAGGTCTGGAGTTCAAATCCCAGCAACCACATGGTGACTCATAACCATCCATAACAAGATCTGACTCCCTCTTCTGGAGTGTCTGAAGACAGCTACAGTGTACTTACATATAATAAATAAATAAATCTAAAAAAAATACTAATAAGTAAATTTGAAAAAAAAAAAGAAAGAAAGAAATAATATCGAGGAGTCAGAGAGGTGGCTCAGCGGTTAAGAGCACTGATTATTCTTCCAGAGGTCCTGAGTTTAATTTCAAGCAACCATATGGTGGCTCACAACCATCTGTAGTGGGATCCGATGCCCTCTTCTGGTATGTCTGAAGACAACTGCAGTGTATTCATATAGATAAAATTAAACACACAAACAAACTTTAAAAAAACAATTTTAAAATGAAAAAAAAAAGTCGATCTCATCTAACTTACTTTTGAAAGTGATAAACATGCCCATTTGGATGCTTAGCATTTTACTTAGTGACACACGTGACAAGTCATAACCCTGCGATGAAATACGTGCTAGTCTGGGAACAACACTTTCCTAGGAGACAGACAAGCTGATGGACTTACACATTCAACAAACAGGTATCGGGTGCCTATTATGTGTCAAACTCTGCAGGACACCCAGACTCACAAGCCACTGCAAAAATGGAAAGGTTAAATATTTGCTTATGTGGACGCAAAGGGCAAGTGCCATGTGTGCTTCAGGGATAAAGTGGGTGGGGCTCACCAAGAGAGAATTCCTTCTAGGCCAAGTCCCACCCTAGCCCCGCCTACGGGTAATCTGACATTCCATCTGTCCAATCCTGGTCACCCTGTTCCAAGAGGCTCCACCTCAATCTAGACTCTTGGGCTTTTTTGCAGCTTTGCGCAACAGGTGGTGCCCCCAGGATAAGGACATTTCTGTCCCGGGCCAGCAGCTGTCACCTGAGAAAGATTAAGATTCTCCCACCAGGCGACAAGGCTTGTTGTACCCGAGACAGATACAGCTCGGATTCCCAGCCCGAGGTAATTAACCCGGAGAAAAATGTGACACATCTCCCGGAGTGTCTGCGGTGCAGCGGGCTGCCCACTGGCTCTGGCCTTTCCCAGAGTTTGGAAGGATTTCTGAGAAGGGAGGATCCTGCTGCAGAGCCTCTGTGCTTTCCTGCTGTGGGGGTGCGTGAGCCCCCAGGTCAGGACCTCAACCCACAGTGTTCCTGCCCAGAATGCAAAAGGCTTAGGTCGGTGCGGAAAACCGGGTGAAGACGTACAGCAGAATGTACGGGGGTTTCTGAGCTCCAGGCGCGAGCGCTGGTGGTCTTGCATTGCCTTAGGGAGGTCAGCGCTCTGAGTCCCGAGGCGGGGTAAGAGGCTAGGTCCTGCTGATCCCAGGAGACATAGCTGCACGGACACACTAATCCGCTGTTTTTACACATAATCACTTCACACGCAGAGATTACCTACCTCAGATTACATTCATAGTTGGCTGGGTCTCCTGGCTTTAGAGGCTTTCAGTTCGCGTTCTGGGGAGCATTGAGAGACCAGAGGCTGACCCAGACTGATCCTAATCTCTCCAGCTGCCACTCACGCCATCGAGGTGTCTCTGTGAGCCCGTTTTCTCATCTGCTCAAATGGGTTAAGCTGACCTCCTAGGCATGTCCTTATTCTGTGGGTTAAAGGAGAGAATCTTTAAAAAGTTATGGGTTCTTCTGGACTAAGAGTCTCACATCTTCCTCTGGATGTTCCCCCTAAGAAATTGTGGTTTGGTTCTTAAATTGGTTATAATTAACCAGAAGGAAACAGAACTATTGCTTGGACAGACACTGGTAGCTGGTTGGGGAAGTAGAATGAGCCTGCTTACTTGCAGGGACTTATTACCGATTTCCATAACGATCCCTGCGGCTCTAATGATTCTAGCAGGAGTTTGGAAAATGTTCGAGCCAATTGCTCACTCAATAGGAAAACTGAGGCCCAGAGATGGGGAGGTAATTTGCCCAAGTCCAGGCAGCCCAGAGGCAGCCCCGATAGTTCTTTGAAGCTGTTGCAAATCAGCTTCCCTGACCTGAGCCTTCATCCTGGCGTCCCAAACCAATTTTAGGATTCTGGACTTTGCCCCACGGGTTGCTTCCTACTTACAAAACATGTTGAGTTCCTTAGTAAAGCCGTTCCCTAGACCATGTTTCTCAGGCTGGGAGAAGCAGGAGCCTGGGGAGTAGGCATGAGTGGCGAGGGTTTAGGGAGGTGAGATCTTCATGGGCACTGTGTACCTGATCTGTTTACAACTTGCTGTTAATAGACGCCATTAATCATAGCCAACTGCAGCTGGCTCAGCCTGGGGAAGAGCAGCAAGCAGCCAGCCATCTTTGAGAGGGACAGGCAAGAGGGAATATGGAGGAGGGGGCAGGTTCCTACAGTTACCATGACAGGAAAACCAGTCCCAGAGGGACATGGCATGAGGACACATGTATGTTAGTGTCTCGTTCAGTCCGACCAGTCCTCCACTAAATGTCCCAGCGTGAATGAGATACGAACACAATGTCTGGTAAACATTATGTGCTTAGTGGATAACTTTTTTCTCTGTTAAAAGGTATTTATTGTCTTATTTTATGCATATCTTTAAGAAGTTACAGGGTTTTAGTCTGTATGAGTGAGGCCCTAGGTTTGATTCCTATCATTGCAAATAAAAAATATAAAACCTAGGTGCTGGAGAGATGGCCCAACAGTTAAAAGTGCATGCTGCTCTTTAAGAGGATTCAAATTTGATTTCTAGCATCCATAACAAGTTGCTCACAACCATCTGTAATCCAGTTCCAGGCGGTCTAGCACTTTGGTCTCCATGGACACCTGCGCTCCCGTACACATGTGGCTTTCTATATAATTAAAAATGAGTAAAATTCTTTTAAAATATAAATAGAGCCTAGAATTTGGAAGGCCCTATCCTAAACGTCAAAGGACTATAAGGACAGTTCCCTAGTTTCAATCGCTAGTTACACAGAGGAATTCTAATGTGATTTCTCTCCCATATCAGTACAAGCTGTCACTGAGACTCAGAGAGGTCTTTCCTGGTAAGGGGACAGTGTGATATGAGCAGCCAGGTCACTGGACTCAAGATATAAGTCCCATGTCCAAGAGCATACATCTCTTTCTGTGACCTCTAATGATATCTATATTTCTCCAAGTCTTAGACATTCATAACACCTACCACTGAGAGCCTAGATCCTTCTTGGGTCTTTTAGGGTCAAGACCAGGACTCTGGTGGACTAGATTTCTAATACTCCAAAAATTATTAAATATCTAAATATCTAGTTAGTACTGATTATTAACTTAAAGAAATCTAGACTCACAGGAAACAAACCTTCAACATGTCTCTGAGGGATTTTCTAAACACATTGAGATGGGAAGACCCAGGATAACTGTGGGTGTCACTGTCCTGTGGCCCGGGGTCCAGGAAAAAGCGAGTTGGATGTTGGTTCTTCATCTCTTTCTGCTTCTTGGCTGTAGATACAATGTGATTACTTATGTCACGCCTGATGCTGTGACCCTTGCATGTTGGATGTGTCCTGTGAGCCAAGGTGACCCTTCCTTCCTTACATTGCTTCTGTCAGATATTCTGCTACAGCAACCAGAAAAATAACTAGTAACCAGAGTCAGGTTGTGGCTTGTTAAATAAATAAATCTGACCTTGTTAGAACTGGTTTCTGGGAAGAATGTGGGGGGTGGGGAGAATGGAACTTGGATCTGGAAAAGCACTAGAGTACCACAAGGTGAGCTTAGTAGGTCATTCCGACAGGAGTTTGGAAGGCCAGGATGTTGGAAGAGATGTATTCAGTGTGTGGGGTGGGGGGATGTTCATGAGGTTTCAAAGGGAAAGAGAAATGTTGGGAACTGGACCACAGGCCATTTATGTGGCAAAGAACCTGACTATATCTGCCGTGTCCTGAGAACTTACCTGGGGCAGAATTTTAAAGTAATCAGCTCGTTGGTTTGGCAGAGGAACTCTCAAGAGAAGATAGCAATAGCATCTGGCAGTGGCATGGTTGTTGTTCACTGCGCTTACACGGGCCTACAGCTAGAGAAGGGTAAAGATGGCAGGGACAGTAGGGAAGCAAGAAATGAGGAATGTGCCCGCTGGAGATGAGAGGGTGGAATTTAACATTGTGGACAAGACTGATGCTGAGAAGGAAGCTATACTTGTTAAGGAAACTAGCCGTTGTATGAAGCCAGGAAGATGAAGCTTAAGTTAGAACAGAGATGGCAGGATGCTGGAGATGACAGGATCATGGGATGTCTGCCAAAGAAAGCCGTAGGCATGAAGTAACACCGACCTAAGACATAGGATACCTGTGTGCCCGAAAGGGAGTTGAAATTTTACTAAAGCCCTTTGGAATTTTTTCTCTCTTCCTCTTTGTTTGTTTGTTTGTTTGTTTCAAGACAAGCTCTCACTTTTGTAGCTCTGGCTGTCCTGGAGCTCACTATGTAGACTAGGCTGGTCTTGAACTCACAGAAATCCACCTGCCTCTGATCCTGAGTGCTGAGATTAAAGATGTTCTCAAGGATGCTGGGCCTTTTGGAATCTAGATGATCATTCCATCAGCAGCCCCAGATAATGGACAGGACTCTGTGTTTGACTTGCTGATATTTCTTGTCATGGATTCCCCCCTTTAGAAGTGAGAATTTTACTGTGTGCTGGTCCAGAGACTCATGGTTAAGAGATTGCCTGAGTCTTTAAAAAGATTCTTCACTTTCACATTTGAACAATATTAGAACTGTTAATGATGGATAGCGCTACTCTCTCAGAGTGTGGTGGTTTGAGCAGGAACGACTCCAGAGACTCAATGCTAAATGATTAATGTTAAATGCTTGGCCCAGAGTGAGTGACACTATCAGGAGATGTGACCTGGTTGGAGTGGGTGTGGTCTGATTGGGCTGAAGGGGCTGGCTTTGAAGTCTCAGAACTCAAGCCTGCCCAGTGGCTCACAATTCACTTCTGCTGCTTGCAGATGAAGATGTAGACCTCTCAGCTCCTGCTCCAGCACTGTGTCTACCTGCACACGGCCATGTTTCCCACCATGACAATAATGGACTTAACCTCTGAAACTGTAAGCCAGCCCCAATTAAATGCTTTCCATTTAAGAATTGCCATGGTCAAGGTGTCTCTTGTAACAGCCATAGAAACCCTAACGAAGGCACAGAGGACACAAGTTTGGATCCCAGCACTCGTGCTGGGTGGGCCACGACTACCTGTAACTCTAGCTGTGAGAGATCTTCTTCTGGCTTCTGCAGGTACCTGCTCACAGATGGCCTAACCTCATATACACATATACAAGCCCATTTTTTAAAAACTCAAAAAAGGACTGTGAGTATTTATGAAGTTGGGCTGAATGTATTGTAAGATGCCCATGAGCCTTTGGGGACAAGGGGTAGAAGTTTATTACTTAAAAGTGATGTTTGATGTCAAGTTGATGAGGAATGGACTTAAGGTTAATATTGATTATCAACTTGACAAAGTCTACAATTATCTGTCTGTGAGAGTTAGCTAAGGTTTGAAGGCCACCCTTGAGGTGGGTGGCACCATTTCATGGACCTGAGTCCTCGAATATAAAACAGGAGAAAGCAAGCAAAACGTCGGTGCCCAGTGCTCTGCTTTCTGAGTGCAGAGGTGTGTGACCAGCTGTGCCGCACCTCAGCCGCCACGATTTCCCTGTCATGATGGACGACACCTTTGTACTATGAGTCAAAATAAACCTTTCCTTCCTTAAGTTGCCTTTGTCAAGCATTTCCTCACATCAAGGAGAAAAGAAACTAACCCACCAGCCTAGTGTTAAGGAGACGGTAGACAGAGACCCAAGATCTCAGGTTATTCTACCATCTACACTCAGGGTGTGCTTCAGTCAAACTGCGAGCTATTGGTTTCTGCCACTTGTTGGAAGTCACCGGCAACTGTGTTGTTATTGTTAAATAGCTATCCTTCTTTTCTATTTGTTCCTGTAGTGTTGGGGGTTGAACCTAGGCCCCTTTGTACACTAGACAAGCATTCTGTCACAGAGCATTTATTTACTCTTGACTCTAGAGCAGGAGCAAGTGAGTATCAGTCAGGAGAAAGGACTTAATAACTTGGATGTGCTTAGTAGCCACTGTGTATCTAGAACTCAGCAGCTACCAGTCAGTCCTTTATGAATTATACAAATATCTACCCATTTAGAATCCTCCAAACCCTATGAAACAAATATTATTATGCCCTGTTTTATATGCATTAATTACTTACTTTCTCCATTGCTGTGATAAAATAACAAAAACAACTTAAGGTAAGGAGGGTTTATTTTGGTTCAAATTTCAAGGATTCAGCCCATTATGCTGGGAAAGTCATGACAACAAGTGCATGACACAGATGGCTACATTGTATCCAAAGTGAGTAAAAAGAGAGCAATTAATCCTCAGCTAGCATTTCCCTCTTTATACAGTCCAGGACTCAAGCCTAGGGAATGGCACCACCCACATTTAGAATAGGTCTTCCCACCTGAACTAGCCTAATCAAGATCATCTCTCACAGGCATGCCTCGAAGCTTGCCTCTTAGAAGCTTGTCCTCTACATCTTGTCAAGTTCATAAGCAGTATCAACCATCACAACTATAAAAAGCGATGTGCCAAGAATTTAAATTGTGTGGCAAAAGTCATAGAGCAAGTATGTGGCAGAGCTGGGTTTCCAATCTAGACTCCACAGTCCACTCTCAGAGCCACCTAGGACAACGAGTGGGTCTGGAGCTTTCTACTCTAGGTGTGTGCAGCACTCTTCCAGAGGTCCTTGCAATTGATCACAAATTGGCTCTCTCTCCTTGGAGGATTCCGCCTGGCCAGACTCCACTTGTTTCTCTTTCCACCTTCTAACAGTCTGGCCCATGTTCCCTGACTGAATTTGGTTGTTGCACCAGGAGAGACCTGTACCAACTCTGTAGGATTAGGAGTGCTGATTAGATAGCTAGTAGGAAAAATAAAAAACAAGATTTGGCAGGGCCTCTCTGCTTCGCAGGTCACGACGGAATGTGGAGTCCTCTTGCTGGCCTCCCTGTACCTTAGTACTTCTTGTCACCTGACACTTCTTGCTCATAATCTTTTGTCAGACCTTTAAAGTGACCCTTGCATCATCCACTGTCAACTCACACAGAGCCAGGAGTTTAGAGTCCAGCCCTCACTGGTCCTCAGAATGCCCTCTTGAACACCCAGTGGACAGCTTCCCTTTATAAAGGGGATTTGGCACAGGCAGTAAGGTGTTTACTGCACTCGTATGAACATGTGAGTTTTATCCCCAGTGAAGGAGCCAGGCATATCGGCTCACACCTGTAATCCTGAGCTGGAGAAAGGGGTGGGGCACCAGGAGGCTCTCTGGGCTTGCTGGTCAGCCAATCTAGCTAAATCAGTGAGCTCCAGGTTCAGTGAGAGATTCCCACTTCCAAAATTAATGTGGATATCAATGGAAGAACACTCCTAACACCAACCTCTGGCACCTGCATGGGCACACAATGTAAATCTCCTCAGAAGGTTCCTCATGTTTCTTGCCCATGTGTTTCAGGGTTGATGGTTTATGAGGTCAGGACATTTGGTAAGATGGAGTTTCTGAGGCAGATTTTCAGGGATTTGTTGGGGACACATACAAGGATTTAAAACACACAGTTTATCTAGCCCAGAGTTCTGCAAACATCTCCTATGAAGCATCAGAGAGTGAATATTGTATGCAGACCATATTGGGTCTTGCAGTTGTGATGGAACATTCTGTACAGTTGGAGAATGAACTACAAGAACCATACTTCTAGTTTTGAGTAAGTTTAGTAAGTATATGGCAAACTAAAGTAAAAAGAAATAGATAGAGATGATAGATAGATGATAGATAGATAGATAAGACAGATAAGTAGATAGATAGACAGATGAATAGATAAATGATAGATGTGTGTGTGTATGTGTGTGAAAGAGAGAGAGAGA
>NC_034594.1:110255842-110270266 GCF_900095145.1 Mus pahari | reverse complement strand
GAGAGAGAGAGAGAGAGAGAGAGAGAGAGAGAGAGAGAGAGAGAGAGAGAGAGAGAGAGAGAGAGAGAGAGAAAATTCTTCAAACCAACTGAAATCAACAAGAGAAACCCCTTCAAGTCAATCAGCTGGAATTCCCAGGCGGTCCAGAGTGTCCCCTGGGATGAAGCTTCCAAAGAAAAGAACAAAGAGCAACAGAGATAACATCATCCAATTGGCCAGCAAAGCATCCAGCAGAAACCAACTGGGAAGTTGAGGCAGTCCTGATTGATCTTTCTCTTCACGGCTGAACTTCACGGGACTCAATCAGCTTTTCTCCCCTGACGCAGGCACTTTTATATCATGGGAGAAACAATAGTAACCCCTGTGGGAATAGTTTACATTCTCGGTGCTTTCAGAGTGCACACTGCTAACAAGGGACTAACTTGGTGTTCTCGTCCTTCCTGTCACTGTTTGAGGGACATCCCCAGACTTGGCTCTGAAGTAGAGGAGGGGTCATTCCTGCTTCCACAATCAGTTTCTCAGTGAGATCAAACAACAATTTATGAATATAATACACATTACATAGAAACTCGGCTATAGATGATGTGAAAATGGCATAATTGGTCTGTGAGCCGTAGTTTGCTGCTCCCTGATAGAAAGTTATTTGGAGTAGGAGCTGTGTGGGCACTTTAGCAGGCTTCAGTGGGGTGCCAACAATTTCTGTGTATGATGCTAACTGAATAAGGTGCACCCTGGACATGTACCAACAGGGGATACTGCCTCTCCTACACACCAGAGGACATGAGTAGACAGAAGACGAGGGCTGGGATGCTGTCTCAAGAGTAAGCAGATGTTAGGCAGCTATGTTCACCCTCTGGCCTATTAGGCAGCTGCCTCCCTAGGGAAGGAGTTCCATAGGACAAACACCTTATGTTCTGTGTTGGAGCTCACAACATCACTACATCTTTTCTGATGTACTCAGAAAAAAAAAAGTGCCAAGCAAGTCCTCACTAACCAGTGTGTGGCTGCTGGAAGTCAGAGGAGCCTTGGGGATCATCTCGAATGGGCTGGACTTGATTTGATTCCTTTGGGACACTCTGAAACATCTACATCTCTTTCTCTTCCAACCTCAGCCCTTAGCCTAACTTTTTTTTTTTTTAATCCCCCCAGTTCCTCCAGGGAGCTTCCAGATTGCTCCCTTTCTGAAGTATTGACTAGGGTCACTGTGTCTGTTCCCATCAGATCTTCCAAGTCCTCTACCACTGTCATTGTCACACCCTTGGAATCACTGTCTCCTCTTGATTCTTTCCTTCCCTCCCTCCCCCTCTCTTTCTTTTTCTTTCTTTCTTTCTTTCTTCCTTTCTTTCTTTCTTTCTTTCTTTCTTTCTTTCTTTCTTTCTTTCTTTATTTCTTTCTTCTCCCCCCTCTCTCTTTCTTTTTCTATTTATGTGCATTGGTGTTTTGCTTGCATGGCTGTTTAAGGGTATCAGATCCCCTGGAACTGGAGTTACAGACAGTTGTGAGCTTCCATGTGGGTGCTGGGAATTGAACCAGGAGCCTCTGGAAGCCAGTGTTCTTTACCTCTGAGACATAGCTCCAGCCTTGACTGTTTTATCTGAATACTCTCCAGGAGAACAAATTGGACCCTAAACCATGTGAGGACAAGGACATCAGCCCTTAGCACAATACATGGTATATGGCAGTTGCTCCGCAGATGTTTATTAAATGGTGTCAGAGGGTGAGTAACTATTCCTGTAATATTATAGCAATGTCTCCATTATGCTCCCTACAATGCCTCTAAGAAATATGAAGGAGCAGAGGCCCTTCCTTGTCATAGAACTAAACTCTCCCTTCTATCATTGGAAACAGCTTCTGGTTTTCTCTGAAAGGGGTGAGGACTCACTGTGTCCTTCAGATAGCTCCAATTGTAGTTAGGGTTAAGAGTTTCATGCTTTGGAAACTTAAAGGAAGCCTTCAGCATCACCTCCTGCCACTGGGGAGGACATGGGCCAAGGTTGTACAGCGTCACCTCCCGCCACTGGGGAGGACATGGGCCAAGATTGTACTCTAGAAGTTCTGGTGACATCCCTGGGACATAGCAATGTCTCCTACAAGGCAGGAAGAATTTTCCAGACAAGGTCATATAAACCTATCAAATGCCCCTAGAATAAGGGAGGGACAGAGATGTCTATTGTAGAGCCTGGGACATAGGTGGAAGGTGACATTGAGGACTTGGTGCCCCATCATGTCTCTGTTTAATAACCACCTAGGGAGGGGTAGAAAAGAGGAGCGACGTGTCTCTAAGTCCGATCTGACTACCTCTCACCAAGCCTAGCTCTCATCTCTTTGCAAACTAGCTCTGATCTCTTTAACCTCCTCTTTCTTAGGCCCACCACAAGTGGCCGTAAATGCAACCCTTGTACAGTATCAGGTTTACTGCTGGGTATTACAGCCTTTGGTGAGACGACCTTTAATGTATTCTTGGGGGCAACCACAATGAACCGTCCTGGCAGCTCAGCTCACTTATGAGCAAAGCCAGCCTTGGTTATAAGTAAAGCGTGTTTATTGATATTAAAATTGATTGCAAACAAACACAGCATTCTCCTTCTGTCCCCAAACCTCTGCCTCCTTGATCGGCCCTTGGGACAGGGGCTTGAATTTTTTTTTTTCCAGGTCTTCTTTATCCCCAGAGTCTTCACAACTCCATGCTATGTAAGAATCCCCTTTCCCCACACCCTGATGACTCTGGCTTCTTCTTTCTCCTCTCCTTACAGGTCATCCCTAGCAGAAGAGCTGAGCAATCAACTCAGCACCCAGACAGCTCATTCATGGCCACAGGCAGAGGTGCTAAATCTGTAGTAGTCAGTCAATGGCAGCTGCTACAGGCCAGATCGGCAGGGTAGGTGTGTCTCAAGTTCTGAGATCAACTTTGCTGGGCAGTGAGCTTAGCCCCAGCACCTGTAATCCCGGGTGTTCATGCTTACTACCCTGCCCACCCCTCGCTGTGCCTCAGTGCTATCATTTGGTAAACATGTGATGTGCTTAATCTGCTCTGATCTCTGCCCTTAAGGATCACATTCCCTGGCGCAGCCCTCAAGTCTGAGTAATTCTTGGGCAGCACCCAGGCTGAGGCACTGTGGGGCACAGTGGAGAGAGACCTCATCCTTTCCTTGGGGCTCTCATTGGGATTGGGATGAGTGTGTGTGGGTGGCAAGATGTGCAACCAGAGCTTGGCCAGTGTTCACAGGATGCTTGGGAGGCTGGAGGTGGAATGAAGAGGGAAACAAGGCATGGGGACCTGGACCTTATAGTTTCTAACAGACAGGACTTCACCAAGTTTTGAAAAATGATACTTGACAGAAGGAAAGATGGAAACTCAGGGCTCACACATGGCTAAGTGGTAGGAAGGGGGTCCTCTGTCAGAGGGACTAGAATACAGTGCTTACAGGTTAGGCTGGAGTAAAACTCAACTGTACCAGGTTTTCTCTCTGTAGCGCAGATACTGAAGAAAAGTGATGATGAGGAGGCTCTGAGGACTTATAATAATAATAATAAAATAAACTTATAATAAAACAATAATTACTTATTATTAATAATAATAAACTTATAATAAAATAATAAACTTATTATTATTATTCTCTTAAGATTAAATCTCTATGAATCCAAAGGGGTTGGTATGTGTGTGTGTGTGTGTGTGTGTGTGTGTGTGTGTGTGTGCAAGAGCACCTGTGCTCATACCTACACATATTGAACAAAGTGTGGGTTTTTCTTGCATGAGTGAACCAACAGTAGCAGTGTAAGCTATAGCTGAGGCATGAGTAACCACAGCTGTGACACCACGAGCACCTTGGAGTCTCTGCCCAGGACAGGGATCTAAAGTGACCACCATGGCTAAGGATCACTAGCTGTTTGGGTTTGGGTTGGGGGATTTTGTTTGTTTTTTGAGACTGGGTTTCTCTGTGTAGTCCTGGCTGTCCCAAAACTTGTTCTGTAGATCAAGGCTACCTTTGAATTCTGCCTTTGAAGATCTGTCTACCTATGGCTCCAGAGTGCTGGGCTTAAAGGCATGCGTGCCCACTCCCAACCGCTCTTCTACTAGCTCTCCATCCCCCAACAGGATAACTAGTTTTGAAGGAAGAATGTCTTTCAGACAGGAGAAGGGCTCTATTTTCTCACCCCTTTCCGTGGCTCCCTTGCTTCTCCTCCTGCAGACCCCAGCCACAGTCTCCTCTTGGTTCTCTCGGAAGCACACTCACGTCTGTAGCATGTCTCCCCTTACCAACTTCCTTCACCCTAGCTCTCACCCATGCCCCTTCGACCCTGGAATCACTACCCTCACATAGCCATTTCTTTCCTAAGAACTACCAGGCTACCAACAGCAAGCTGGCATGGAACCTGGATCCTTAGCGCCTATGGAAGAACGCATGCCCTCAGTTGCACAGCTTTCAGAGGTCCTGTTGCAGTCTATCCCTGCTGAGCCAGTCAGCCCATGTGGCTCATCTCAGTGGGGAGCATCTCCACCAATGCTAGCTGTGGGTTATCATGTAAAAAAGCTGAGGCTCCATTTCCTCATCTTTGGACCTCAACCTTGCCACTACTACCCCATCATGATCTGCCACCCCCATCAATGACAAGTGAGTTTTCAGGCCACTGACTAAGCATGTCTTTCTCCTTGTCCTGGTTAACTTTGTATCAACTTGCACAAGCCAGGGACATTTGGGTAGGAGTAATTTCTATTGAGAAAATGCCTACATCTGATTGGCTTATAGGCAAGCCTGTGGGGGCATTTTCTTCATTAGTGATTGACATGGGAAGGCTCAGCCCACTGTGGGCAGTGCTACCCTACGAAGAGTGTCCTGGGTTGTCTAAGAAAGCAGCCTGAGCAAACCATGTGGAGCAGGGGAGAAAGCAGAATTCCTTCCTGGTTTCCGTTTAAGTTCCTCCCTCCTGGCTCCTGTCTTGCTTCTTGCCTTGCTTCCCTTCATGGTGGATGGCGATAAAGAGTAAGCCAAATAAACCCTTGCCTTCCCAAGTTGTGTTTGGTCTTGGTGTTTATTACACCAATAGAAACCTGAGATTCTCGTCTCCCCTCTGCTTCTGTCTCTACGTTTCTCTCACTCTCTGACACCTTTGTCCAGTGGCTGCAATTTCCATCCAGCTGACTGTAGCTGACCTACATGGCTGTGGAGTCAGACCAATTGGGCTGAAGAGGAGGGTGGAGAAGAGGCCATTGCAATGGAGACCATTGGTACAGCTTGCCAAGAAGCTGCCCAGATTCATCATCTTCCTTCACTACGGTGCTGAGTTAGACTCTGTGCAGGAAACTCATTGTCGAATATAATAAGCATGTGATGCTTCATCAGTGGCTAGACAGCCCCTACCAACCACTACTCCATTATAGAATGATAAGCTTGGCATGCCAGTAGATCCCATGCCCTGCCACCCCCCCCACACACACACTGGGCCTGTTCATCACTTCTGCCTGTGCTGTCCTCTCTCTTCTAGATGCTGTGGGATGCAGACCTACCCTCCCTCTACTTACCTCTACTTCCATCACATTTTAGTCCAGAAGCCAGAAAGCTCCTTTAGGAACGTGGTATGTTTCATCATCCTTCTGCCCCAAACCCTGCAGTGGCTTTCCATTCAGAGTCAAAGCCAAAGTCATTTCTTTATCAGACCCTATAGTCTAACATGGCTGCCATCTGCTTGCCTCTCCCATGAAACCCACTCCTTCCCTCTCTGTTCAGTTAAGTCCTCCTCATCCATTCAAAGCTGGTAGGTAGTAAAGTGGAATTCAAACCTGAGGTCTGTCCTGTCTAAATGCCCAAACCCTTTCCACTGATGTTGTCTCTTTCACAAGCAGGGCATTATCAATGTGTTTAAGTCATATGACTGGGTAATGTCAGAGACAAGTCTTGAACCCAGGCTCACATAATTGTAAACCCCTCATCATTTCTGGAGGATCCTGACCATCCACAGTGTAGGTTAAGAAGTGATGTTGCTGCTAGTTCAAGGCACTTCGATCACAACAAGCTTTCTGCTATCTTAATTTCTACTTTGCTTGTGGTCTTGGTCTGTTACAGCCAAAAGTTGGTTTACACTGATCTCAGGAAGTCATCCAGGAATGGAGAATTCCTTTCTTTAAATTCTCATGCCACCCAGGATATAAAGGCCAGTTACTTTGCTATGTAGCTCAGGCTAGCCTGGAACTCACTATGTAGCCCAATTTGGCCATACATTCATGATCTCTGTGAATATTTGTCTACAGGTAGGCTTGATTTAAAAAAATAAACATTTGAAATTGTATGGGATTTTGCTGTTTGTTTTGTTTCTCTGTGCTGAGGGTCAACCTATCCCTGCTTCCTACAGTGAAGGTTCCAGGATAGAAGCTGAAGAAAGCCTTCACATGGCCATCTGTAGATGCACCATGAGGAGACAGAGAAAAGCCAGCAGATGAGATAACTATTGGAGGAATCAGCCCTCATTCCCGTGGGTCAGATCACACTCCACAGTGTTAGCAAATTGGCCTGAGAGTCCTGGGAAACTTCCTCTAGCACGGGAGATGGGAAGCACAATCATTAACTCCAGGATCTCTCCAACTGTGAACATCAGTTCTTCAGGCTCTCAGTTCTGTGAAGCCACCATGCTGGCACACTGCCAAGTGAATCCTGATCAGGGGCACCAATCAGTC
Organism: Mus pahari; assembly: GCF_900095145.1. NCBI lineage: Eukaryota > Metazoa > Chordata > Mammalia > Rodentia > Muridae > Mus > Mus pahari. The sequence continues at coordinate 110,263,596 of NC_034594.1, read as the reverse complement.
ACCAGGCACCAAAGTCCTTTTCCACCATGGGCATTAATGAGATTCAGCTGGCTCCTGTCAGTCCCCTGGGAACAGGTGACTCACACAGCCAGTTGACAGGTGGTCCCCAGGACCTACTCTCGGTTAACTGAGTAACTCCATGGGTACTTCCCAGAATTAAAAGCTGGGCGGTGGGAGGAGGAGAGTTTCAGGAAAGTGGAGAAAGAGGCCTAAGAGAGAGGAGCACACTGTGTGTCTGAAATCAACCAATGCCGGCTGGGCAGCTGGACAGTGCAGGGGTGAGGGGCATCATGAGCTAAACAAGGATTCCTGCCATTGACAACCAGCACTAACAGTAGTATCCTGCTGATGAAAGATGCTCATCCCCCGTCCCTATTTTGTTTTATACATGGTCGATCCACCCCCAGTTCTGCATCACCAATTGAAGCTCCTGCTACTCTCACTTCTCCTCATTCTCAATTCCCTACCTACAACATGGGGATAGGAACCCCACCCCCTGAGGAGTGTGCCACACTTATGTGACACTGCCACTCAGGGCACTTAAAAACCACACATACTTATTTATTACTTTGGGAGGTGTGCTTCAGCACTTTTGTGAGGTCAGAGGGCAACATGCAGGATTCTCTTCTTGCATCATGTGGGTTCTGGGGGATTTGAACTCAGGTCATTTGGCTTGGCAGCAATCACCTTTACTGCTGAGTCATTTTGCCAGCCAGCCCTCTGTCAGGTACTTAGCTTCTGACCTTTAATAGTTTTCAGATCTACCAGACCTTGTCATCGCTCACTGGACTCTGAAAACAGGTCAAGCCTTCAACAGATTGTTGGGTTTGACTCCTGTAAAAGAGACCCAACATCCATTTTGAGTCTTGACTGAGAAATTAAATGGGTGGTAATCAGTTATGGTGAGAGCATATGCTAAGAATGAAAGAAAACAGGAATTTTAAGAGCAAGACCTCCCAGAGCTGGCTCTTGCATCTTGCAGAGTTAAATGCCTTGCATATCCCCAAACATACCCCACATTCTCATTCATATACTTTATAGTGACTCACCTAGCATTTGTGTTGGGGCAATTTAAATATTTGATGGAGGTTAATTAATTTGCCTCTCAAATTCTGGTAGCATAATTGGCTCTGCCTTGTTTTTGCCAAACCACCACCAATAGAAAGTCTGCTCTCTGCTGTGCCCCTCTGATTCTTCTGCTGCCAATCATCTCTCATCTCTGTTCAGGAACTAGGAGGAACGGTTTTTGCAAGCCACTTGGTAGCCCTGTGACTACTGGGTAGTATTATCATGTGGGCTGAGTTAGGAAAAGGATGCTTCATTGATCCTGTATCCTCCTTCAGGCCTACACTTTGAGGATTTGACCAAGTACGTTTCTAAACTGAATTTCCAATCACAGTGCAATTCCATTGGGTCCTATTGTTTCCTAGTAATTATAATTCCCATTTTTCAGACAGACAGATAGGCACACACAAAGTGGAAACTTAATTAAGAGTTCTTTGGAAAGTCAGTTGTGTCAGATGGTGTTTTGCTGGGGCAAACACATGAAGGAATTTTTTTCCTGAAGCCGACATGGGTAAAAGGATGTTCTGCTAAAGCAAGACTGTGAAAGAACACAGGATGAAGGATTCTTCACTAATGACACCTATGTATTGATTTGCCCTATATGCCCTGTTGAGCTCCATTTGTGATGACTTCATAGAGAGAAATGTGCCCAAAAAAATAAATAAATAAATAAATAAACCAACAACAACAAGGAAAAAAAACCTTCTGGTGGTGGGCTGGCGGCTTCTTGCTGCTTCCATAGACTGGGTCCGATTGACAGAGTAATGCTAGGTGATAAGGACTCACATGCTGAGGCAAGACCGGTGGAGGACACGTGATGTTTGGAGTGCATATAAATAGGGCTCAGTGGACTGTGAGAGGGGCTTGCTTGTAGTCTTCGCTGACTTCACTTCATTAAGAGAGAACTTCTTCTAGTGTCCCCGGTGGTCCTAATCTTCCTGCTGACTCTTACCAATTCTGTTCAGGCCTGCCTGTTCCTGCCGGGCTATGCTACCGCTGCTGCTATTCCAACACTACTGAACCGTCTGCTGGTTTATCTGTTTGTGAGTGGGTTGAGCTGCCACTGCTGACTTGTGAACTGAACTGCTTATTTCCTGACAACACAGATGAGATTTACTCCAAAGGACAATTTCTGAACAGGTCCACTTCCCCCATATCCCAATAACCTTTCTTTTCCACTACCTCTGGTAGGGGGGTGGGCTAAAAGGCAGGTTAAAGCATTTAAGAACCATTATTAAAAGTAGAGTTGAGAAAAGTTTAAGCCTTTACACCACACACACACACACACACACACACACACACACACACACACACAGAGCAGTCTGGTTATACAGAGCTGTAGCAGAGACCCAAGGACCTTCTCCCCTTGAACATCACAGTTACAGGCAGGTCTCTAAGTGTCTCCAGACAGAACAATCACAGAGTCACCATACAGAAACTATTCTTTCATGCCAAGTTAGAGTGGGGACTGCCACGGAGACTGTGCTTGTTGATGCCTTTGCTTTTGCTTCTGTTTTTTTGTTGTTGTTGTTTTTTAGATTTATTTATTTATTTTTTTATTATATGTAAGTACACTGTAGCTGTCTTCAGACACTCCAGAAGAGGGAGTCAGATCTTGTTACGGATGGTTGTGAGCCACCATATGGTTGCTGGGATTTGAACTCAGGACCTTCGGAAGAGCAGTCAGGTGCTCTTACCTGCTGAGCCATCTCACCAGCCCCTTGCTTTTGTTTTTGTTTCAACTCAATGCAAGCCAAAATCATTTGGTTCTTACTTCTTAGGAAGTCAATTGAAGAATTGCCTCTATAAGACTGGCCTGTGGGTATGCCTGTGGGACATTTCCTTCATCAGTGATTGATGTTGGAGGGCCAGCCCACTGTGGGTGGTGCCACTCCTAGGCAGGAGGGCCTGGGTTGTATAAGAAATCGGGCTGCACAGGCCAGTAAGCAGCATTCTTCCCTGATCTCTGCTTTGGTTCCTGCCTCCTGGTTCCTGTCGTGAGCTCTTGCCCTAGCTTAATAGTCACAATGGACTATGACTTTTAAACCAAATAAACCCTCTGTTCCTCCAGGTTGTTTTTGGTCAAGGTTTGATCAAAGCAGCAGAAACTTAATTAGAACAGAAACTCTCCAAGTTTCTGTTTTCTCCAAGAACTATTTCCAACTCAACGAATGAGACCCAATCCCTCTTGAATGGGCTTTTGCTTTGAGGTGAGAAGAGAGGTCATCATGGGCCCCGCATTTGATTTTCTTACATGGATAAGATCATCAGAGTGGGAAGAGCCCTGTTACTTTGCATCGACTAGCAAAGACCACACTGAAGCTCTGAAAGTGAGTGGGCTAAGCTGAGACAATATTGTGCAAGCATCTTTCCTCTAACCCATGGTGTAAAGAGAACAACTGAAGGAGCAACAACAAGAGATCACAACACCAAATGCCTTGCAGTTATTCACCATGCATGTTTAATGCATTTTAGTTTCCATCTTGACTTCAGGAAGTAGCCGTCAGAGTCAACCACAGTTGTAACGGATGTTTTCCTCTGGTGACCTGACAACATGATTGTGTCTCCTCCAACAGCAAGTGTCTGCCTCTGACATCACACATGGCAATTAGAGGACTATCTTTTCCATCACGGAAGGGTCCTTCTGTCTTCTAGCTCTTGGGGGACAGTGCTGTCCCTGAATTTCTTAGTCAGGGGATTTAACTTCCGATGGCATAACTTCCCCCAAACATGAAAGACCCAGTCTTTCCTAGCCAGCTCCCTGCTGAGTCCTCAGCCTAACTGGGTCTCTGGTACCCAACACTAGCCAGAGCTCCAGGGTCAAGCCACTGGACAGGGATAGGGTTTCAACATGATCTTTACTACCAGTTGCCTGTGGCTGGTCTGCTGGGAATCTGGGAAGTTGGTGCCAGAGGAAAAACAGCTGATCCTAAGGGAGAAGCCATGGTGGAGGCTGGGGGATTGTGTCATGGACTCTCTCCCACGATCCTGGGTCCCATCTGGTCAGCAGGCGTGAAGGATCCCAATGACAACACATGTCCTCTCTAGGCCTCAATATTCACGTCAGGCCTAACAGTCCACAAGCTCCATACCTCCCCTGCATGTGTATCCAGGCTTAAGTACAGAGGTTGGGAATCCTTGTCCCTTACCCTTGGTGCCCCCAGTCTGTTACAGAAGATGTTGCCTCTACCTTCAGGACTGAAGCCAATAGATGGAGACAAGACAACATACCTAGGGGCTCTTTCTAAGACAGTATATTTTCTTTCTTTGCTTATGCACCTCTGAGGCTCCTCAGCCATTCCCAAATGAATGCCAAATGTCACCGCAAAGTACAGAGGATACCTCACAGCCTTCCTTATGAAGCCCACAAGATAGATGCAACATTGAGCTCTTCCTACTCTAGATGAAGAGAGCTTGAGGCTCCTATATGGTATCTGTTAAGCAAGTGGTTGACCAGAACTCTCTTCTTTATAAACGGAGCTCCTCTGTCCAGGATGGGACAGGGAAAGAGAGCATAGCTTCTCTTCATCACTGGGGCTCTAGCCCAGGAAAGGGTTCTGTTAGTGAAGATGCCTTAGGGGTACAGTCTTGTCCAAGGAAGGAGAGGTACTTTCTGTCCCTTGTGATAGTCCCAGGACTGAGGGAGACAGAGAATGCCTCTAGGACATGAAACTCAAGTGAATGGACACAGTCATGTGGAAATGTCACTTGATATGGGGATCACAGTGTAAGGACAGTTAGCCTTTCAGACAGGAGGGAGGATAAAGTCAGGAGGCAGGTCAGCTTGTTGAGTTGGAGAACAAGTCAGGCGAGGAGGGGTCCGTGGGCAGAAGGGCTTTGAATGTTATCAAAAGCTTATATTTGTTGTACACTGGATCCTCGTGGTGGGGGCAGGAAGAGATATTTCTCTACAAACTTACCCCTGGTAGAGTTTGTTTCTAATAGTCTGTCAGGCTGGTCTGCCGGGCCAATTCCAGAGTCTCAACTCCCCCATTCTTTGTTTTGGTTGATTGTTTATTTTGTTTTATGTGTTTATTTTTTTGAGAGTATCTCACTAATCCCAGATATCCTGGAACTCACTCTGTAGACTAAGCTGGCTTGAACTTACAGAGATCCACCTGCTTCTGACTGCCGACTGCTAAGATTAATGTTGTGAGCCATCAAGCCCAGAACCTAGCTCCCTCCACTCTTATCTGCCTTGGGTTCGCTTGTGTTTCACCCAGTTCATCCAAATGGCCTCAGTGCTTCTTACTCAGCATCCCAAACTCATCTGGATCTAGCCCTTCACCTAATAAAGCAGCATTGAGGTTGATTCAGGTGTAATTTAGCTAAGAACTAAGGTGAGGATTCCAGGAGACCTTCCAGCAGTGCCTCCAGGTAGCCTCCTCCACCATCTCTTCTTGCATACCCAAATCCTCTCACTGGGAGGCTGATATATCAGAGTGGCAGCCATGTGGTTGTCATGGGCATGTTGCATGGTTGCCATGAGGTCAGATTGGGCTCTACCCTCATCACAGTTCTAGGGGAAGATGGTTCAATAGGCTGTTCTTCCCAATAGGCTTGTTGCTCTTGCGTCATGGTCATGGTGAGCAGGGCCTGGCTGATAGTTTGGTCATAGAGAAGGGAAAGATGGCTTCCTAGGAACCTCAGAGACTTGCCTTCCTGGCTTCCTGCCCAGGGGGAACCTCTTCTGGTGTTGATGTTGGTCTTCTTCCCCAAGAGCCCCCAACACTATTTTCAGTGAGCCGGTGACAGGAGTAAAGGAGAGAATGCTTACTTCCACGTGTCACCAGCATGCCTGTATCACCACCCCACAGGCAGGAACCAAGAACTAGCCACCAAATAAACACTGTCACAGTCCATGAATGGCACAATCACATGGGAAGGCATTTTCGTATTTGTGAGTTAAATGTAGCAATTAGTTAAATGGAAATACTTATGATCATTGTCTGTTTGTAAAGAAGGCTTAAAAATTGCAGTAACCAGAGCCTTCTCAACTAGTGATAATTCCTGGTATAGTGCCCCCAAGAACTATACTATATATAGGACCCAGGGCCCTGTACCTGCTAGGCAAACTCTTCAACACCAAGCTGCATTTCTAGTCTATTTTAAGAAGTTTCTTTAATGAATGGGTTCACCACCAGACATGGAAAATGTAAGCCCTTTATCTTTTTATCTGCTTTTCAAGGTTCTGAATATCTGGTCCAGCGGCAAGAGTAGAGAGATCCAGTTGCCTCGTTCACATTCCTAGCTGTGGGGCAGTAGGGATGTGGTTTAACCACGCAACCTCAGTGCTTCTCTGCAGATTGGAGGTAATGCATGTCTATTTCATGCAGGCTACATGAAGTAACCCGTGTATTGACTGTCACACATATACTCGGGGACACTGCACTGTGCTGTGACTTTATAGGAATGGGCAAGAGTCTCACAAAATGATGAACTGTACAACATCAGCAATGGTGACAGCAAAGGCCGCTCATGCCCTGCGTAGCAGGGAGAGAACAAATTACCTCTTCAGACTGATGAAGATGGTGGGAAGCAGGTTTCCAAATGTCTTGATCCCAACCAGGGAAAGGCACATGTCTGCTTATCACTTCTCCCTGCCAGGTCTTGAAACCTGTCTCAGAAAAGGAGCTATAGCTGCATTGGATCCCCAGAGTTCTACTTAAGAGTGTAGACTTGGCTGTGGCCCAGACCCACTCACCAGCTATGTGAGCTTTGGGTCTTGGTTTCTTCTTGTCTTAAGTATTTGTACTTAAGTAGAGGTTTTTAAATTTTTCACTTGTGTTTATGCACATATGTATTGTATAACTGTGTATTTACAAGGGGGTGGGGAGAGGATCACGGAGGCCAGAAAAGGGCATTAGACTCCTCAGAGGTGGAGTTACAGATAGTTGTGATCCATCATATGTGGGTGCTAGGATTCAAACTCTGATCCTCTTCCAGAGCAGCAAGCACTCTTAACCACTGAGCCATCTCTCCAGCCCCTAGATAATGTACTTAAAAATGCAAAGGACTGTTTGACATGCAGCAAGAGTTCTATGAAGGTCAAATACTGTCCTTTTCTCGTTGTTGATGCCCTATGAGGTCCTGTTCAGCTCTGATTTTCTGTGACAGTCTACATTGCTCTAGTAAACGACCCACAGTGGTTTCACCCCTCCTATAAACTAGAGCTGACCAGCCTTCTCCTTCTTGAGGGGTGACAAGCCACCCTTGAAGACTTGAGGTCTGCAAGGCTTGCTTGGCAAGGCCTTTTTAGTTCCTCTGTGGCTGAAAGCAGCTTTGCAAGAATGAAAGTGTCCTTGGGGTCTCCAAGGTCTTCACTCCTTTGAAGCCACATGGGATTCATTACACTGAGGTTGGCTTGATGCTGGACTGGACTGAGACTGGGAGGCACATTGCCCTGAAGTTGAGCTGGGAGACTGGAAAGGGTAGATGGTTCTTGGGAAGCATCCCTGACAGTGACCTCAGGAGGACAGGTGTGAGGCTTTGGGGATGACACTGTCATCAGCTCTCCTAACTCAGACTTCCCAGAAGACCTTGGTGAGAGGAGTCATGAGTATGAGCTTCATCCCGTAACATCATCTGTATTGTATACAAGGGATTCATGGTTTTCTATTGCTCATGAGAATCTAGTCCTGCCTCCTATCCGTCCGTCCGTCCGTCCGTCCGTCCGTCCGTCCGTCCGT
>NC_034594.1:110219018-110255748 GCF_900095145.1 Mus pahari | reverse complement strand
GGCATGTGCTTTCAAACCTTTAATTAGAACTATGATTTAAAAAAAAAAAAAACCCTCTCCTTGGACCCATGAGGGTAAGAGGAGAATGTGGAGCACCCTTGGTTGGCTCAGTGAGTTGTGCAAAGGCATTTATACCATAGCATAGAGCCATGATAAGCCACGAGTCAATTTAAACTCTCCAAGTTACGTGGTATTTCAAGTCTGTGAAATTCACCCCAAAATGACAGGACCATTGCATGTTAACACTGGTATGTCAGAGACCCTATCATCAATTCTATGCTATGGGGGTTAAGGGGCCCCAAAAGGGAGCCTTTATGGTGCCTGGGCCTCTTATTGCTTGCCATATATAATGTACTTGTCTCTTGTGGAGACAGGACAACTTTAGTTTAGAGGAAGAGTGGAGAGCGCATGCAAATCCTCTGCCTTATTCTCTACTCAATGAAGGCAAAGACTTGGGATGTGCCAAGTAAATAATCAGGTGGCATGCCACCAGCAATAGTGGGAAAGGTCACCAATGACATCTGTGTATAGGAAAGTCACTGGGAAAGAAAACTCATAACCCTAGATCTGTTGTCTTGGGTGATAACTGGAAGACTCCAGGGGAGACTGGTATTCCTTCCTTTCCTTTCTGGCTGCCAGCACCAGGGAACACGATCAATGTCTTGCACGGGGTCTCCTACAGAGTTGGAGGGTCTCACTCTCACACAGCCTACTAAATGTTTCTGCATATCAGACTTGAGAATAGGATGTAAGGTCAGGGAGATGACTTGCTGCAATGAAAAGGATCTAAAGGTAATGGGGGTGCACAGAGCAGAAGCGTCCTTGCCCTGGCTCCTCTTAAACCACGGAAGACAGGGGTTAGTCTGTAGTGAAAACCAACTCAAGGCCATCTCTAGGCCTCAGAGAAGAGCGCATCATCTCCCTGAGGACCAGCAGAGAATCTGAAACGCCAAGGATTCTCTCCTGTTCGTGGCCCCCTCTGCACCTTTTACCATAAGCTGGAATGCCAGGGTCTATGGAACTGTCCCCCGAGAACCAGACTATCGATCATCCGTTTTCCTCCGGTTCCCTCTCCACACAGCCAGAGTGAGGTGGGGTTTTTGTTTTGTTTTGTTTTGTTTTGTTTTGTTTTGTTTTTTCTTCAAACTCAAGTTGGATTCTGTCATAACTCAATATCCCTTTTTGGGTAAGCTAGGATCCTAGAGTGGCTTCTAGACCCTACCTGTCCAGACTGAGCTAGGGCTGCCTTTCATAGCTTCCTACCTTTAGGCATTCTTGGCTTGTTCTTGGTTCTTTTACAGACTGTTCAGTTTGTAACTCGTCATCATTTTTCTGTCCTATTAAACTTCATGAGGGGAAGACTCATTGTTTGCTTAAACATGTATACCCAGGGCCTAACAGTACATGAGTCTGGGGCTTAGCCTTTGAGCTCCACACTTCAGTCTCCCTGGGTCTTGTGATGCAATCTCAAAGTTTGTTGACTGTTTGGTACCACTATGATACAGTTATCAAAAGGACAGTGGCTTTATGTATCAGCGTGACTTACTGTGTCAAGGGTCCCAAGGGATGGATGAGCTTAGCTGAAGAACTGAGGCTGAGCAATGATGAGAACACCCTCACCCAAAGGGATCAAATAAATGAGGCATCGGGGAGCAAATGTACCCTCAGCTGGTCGGGTAAAGAGCTTAAGACTCTGCAAAACATGAGTTGGACCAGTAGATGCCTCAGGACCCTTTCATATCTGGCCTTCTCCCCAACTGGTCCCTTAGCCCTGGTGGCCTTACCCTGCCAAGCCTGGGACACAGGAGGAGGACGAGTAGGCGGGGTAAGTGGGAAGGGCAGAGAGAGCAAGCAAGGCGTATGCAGTGACCTACATCTGTCCCAGCTCTGCCGGTCCACCACCAGACCAGACGGCTCAGCGTCCCTGGCAGCCAGCAGCAGCTGGAAACCGAGAAGGAGGCTGGAGGCTGGAGTACCATGCAAGTGAGTGACACTGGGTACCTGGCCATCCACCTGGTCTGGGACGGTCAGGGAGAGAGGCTCTGGTCTGTGCTCTAGCCTTTCTGAGCAGGAAAGAGCAGACAACGGGTGTCAGACGAGTCCCATGGATATCTGGCTGACTGATCGCAGGCTGGGGTGTATTTCTGAAACGTCTAGGGGACCCCAGTATCTTTGGAGTATCCTGGAGGGGGGAATTTCAGTGGGTACTGTCCAAGTGGATCCGCCCTGGCTCTGATTTTCCAGGCACTGCCTGATAGAGAATGTTATAAGACAACTAAGTTAAAAAATCTTACTAGCAGTTCAGAGTAGCGATGTCAAGGCCAAAGCAGTTGAGAGGAATCTTGTTTCCTTATTCCTTTCTGTTGAGAAGTTGAAGGCATCAGGGACCTAAGCTGTCAGAATGGAACCAGCTTCTGGAGCAGCGGGTGAGAGCTATGGGTCCTGGGAAGAGTTAGGGGAGACACACCCTGAGATCCCGAACTCAGAGCCTGGTTGGGAGAGGCTGAAATGAGTGCTTTTGAGAAGAGTTAGGAGTCTTCCCAGATGTGGGAATAAATCATGAAGGAAAAAAACTAACCCCTTTCCCATTCCTCCTAATTAAGCCTGCATCCCTCATCCCTCTGTTCTCTAGCCAGGCATGCCTCTCCCTCATTGGTCTTTGGATTTGTTCTTCTTCCAGAGTATTCCTGAAGCAGCATGAATGAGGACCCTTGAGCATCACAGGCTCCTACATCGTTGGTTCTTAACTGGACCCGTGGGAGGCGAAGGTAAGGGACTGGTATCTGGATTACTTGACGTGGCCAATAGCCACGCAGTCTACTAGAGTTCATGGTGATGGTGGCTCTGCTGTGTTAACCTCGTGTGGCTGGGTGCCTGTGTGCTTCCATCTATCTGATACTGACCTGAGGGTGGGAAGAATGGAGATCTTGGGGGTACCCACCCCCACTTAGTGTAGCCAGCTGAGCCCTGCTCATTGGAGTCGTCTTCTCTTCTGTCCACCCTTGTGACTGACTCCTTTCATGCAGTGTCTGTGTCTCCTGTGGTGCTTGTGACCGCTCCAGAACGCATTTGGCACAGGGTGACATTCCAGCACACAGGGGGGCATGACTAGGCTCCAGAGAGGGCCAGAAGTGTCAGTGAGTGGGAAGTTGTTCAAGAAAGCACGGAATTTGCTGTCATGTGTGATTCAATATCAATGACCGAGTTTTTTGGGCAAGTATAGTGCCCCCAAATGGAACCTCCTGGCAGTGCTCCAACCTCTCAGGTGCTAGGTGGGATTGCTGGAGGATTCTTACAAGTCTCCCTTTAACTCATTCATGCCTTTCATCCAATCCCAAAGCCCACCCTATTCCTTGCAGTAAAAGGAAGTTGGAGGTGGCAGGTATGATAGTAAAAATGTTTGGCAAAAGCTGGGGCACACTCCTGTTTACCTGACCCTGTAGTTCACAAGCTCAGAGGGCAGTGGGTGGGTTTCTGGTGATCTTATTGGCTTGGGGGAGGGAAGAGCTTCAGAGTCATTAGATCAGTTCTCATCCCCACAGACCGTGAGATCTGAAGGCTCCCACACTGGTTAAGGATGGAGGAAGAAGGCTCCTGGGCCCCAGTAGAAAAGCTAAGAGATCGCTGGAGAATTTGCATTCCAAATGTGGGAGTCACTATTATTGAACAAGATTACTGAATGAGCTGGGTCTGACTCTCTGACTGGCGATAGGCTTGGGTCTCACCAGGAAGCCAGGCCAGCAATAGATTATTGCACAGGCCGGGCATCATGGCTTCCTTTCCTCAGGAACTGGGCAGAATCTACTCCTTCCCTGAGAAACTGGTCTAGTGGAGCCATTCCAGGGAATAACAGGAAACGAATCATTTTCATTTTAGAGGGTAGACAACTTCTTAGGGGCATCACCTGCCCGCCCCCCAACATTCACCTTAGATCATGGCTGGTGTCCCTGGTGGCACAGGACGGGTGGAGTGATAGCAACCTGGGCTATCATAAACAATTCATCTGTCATCCTCAGGAGATCGGTTTCCACTCAGAGGAGCACAGAGAAGCTGGGACTATGGCTGGTAAGAGAGCTAACTGCCCCATCCAACCACATTGTGGTTCCTCATGTGGCCAGAAGGCAGGGAGGAGGCAGAACCCAGAGCTCTTTGGAAACACACCATCTCTGCCTTTTCAGTGTGGGCTTTGGAGTTTGCTCTGCTTTACCAAGCCTCCACAGGAGCTGAACTTCTGCTTCCTGAAGAATGGCCCTTCCCTACCCTCCTTTTCCCTAGCGATACACCCAGTGTCTTCCTGGGGCATACAACCAGAGAGGAACCACCACATTTCTACTAAAGCTTAAAGACTTAAAGCTTAAAGCCCTTTACAGACAGTGGGTGGGCAGGACAAGCCGACCTTGACTTCTAGACAAACTAGGGACCTGGGTCTCTGACTGAATGGGAGGGAGGTCAAGACGAGCTCCTCCTACTTTCTCCAGGAAAGCCCCCTAAGAAGTCCTCCATCCCAGGAGTGAGCATCAGGCAGCTGGTGGACGAGATCCCAGAAGGCTGCAGCACACCAGATTTCAAGCAGAAGCCTGTCACCTTGGCTCTACCAGAGGGTGAGGCCCCATTGGATACTGCGGAGGGAGTCATGGCTCCTGCTCTCTTACTCTCCAGAAAGCACAGGCCTGACCACCTAACCTTCCTGGGTACCCAGTCCCTCCTGTGTCCATCACCTATGTATCTAGCCTTCCTACATTTGAGTGGCGTCTCTCTGCCTGGACACGTAGGAGGGACAGAAGCCTGAGGAGTCTATAGGGCAAAGGAGTGAAGAGAGTCCACACTGTGCTGATGTGGGGGAACCAGGGCTGGCCAATACTAAGTGGGCAATCAGGCACCCAGGCTCTTTTCTCTCCTCACCTTGCCTCGACATCTTTTACAGGAAGAGGCTAAAAGCTCTCTTCTCCCTGGCTGTCAGGAAAGTGTCTGCTCTGTAAGCTTGAGGAGCTAAGCTTGGTTTCCTGGTATCTACACAAAAAGCTGGGCACTGGGATACACACGGTCTGCACACGGAGGACTGGACACTGGGGTACACTCAGTCGGTACTTGGGGGAGAAAGAATTAGCAGGGTTCCAGGGCCTTGTGGGACAGCCTGCCCAGCCAATTGAGTTTCGTATATTGAGACCCTGTCTCAAAAAAATTAGTGGAGGGGGCTGGAAAGAGGGCTCAGTGGTTAAGATGGCTGTTCTCCCAGAGGACCCGGGTTTGGGTCCCAGAACCCTTGTCATTGCTCATACTGCTTGTAGCTCCAGATCTAGGGGAGAATCCAATGCCCTCTTCTGGCCTCTGAGGGCATCATACACAAATGATATTCAGACCGACATTAAGGCAAGCACCCATACACGTAAAAGTGAAGAAAAAAAACCCAATCTTTTAAAAAATAGAACATAAACAAGGAAGACACTTGACCTCTGCTCTCTCTCTCTCTCTCTCTCTCTCTCTCTCTCTCTCTCTCTCTCNCACACACACACACACCACTACATTTCTTCCAACCTTGCCCTAAAGGGCCACATGTCTAGTGACCCACTGGCCAGTCTAAGTTCAGGAGCACCATTGTGAAAGGCCACAGGGACCCACTTGGAATTGGTGTTCCTTCCCTAGCAATTATCCCTGCTGTAAGTTTTAATTAACAACATTCTGGCATAAGGAAAATAATGCCACCATAGTAGACTTTACTAGATCTGAAACAAGGTCACAAGCCAGAAGGGAGGGCCCTGGGACCTTCGGGCTCTTCTGCTGAGATGTTTCTGGCAGGAGGCTGTAGGCCTCTGTGAGGGTGAAATAACTCCCACTCCATTTGCTGTGCATGGAACTGTAGGTCTTCTCTGAGCTGGAGTCCTATGTCCTGGCACCAGCTCCTTCTAGTACACGCCATTGCTTTTTAAGATTGTGTTGCCCATCCTCCTAGACAGGGGGAACCAAACTCGTAAAATGTCATGCACTTCCTTGGTTTGGTAGAGCCCTTAGCCTACACACACACACACATACACACACACACACACACACACACACACACACACACACACACACTCCTGAAGAAATCTGGCTCCCACTCCATCCCTCCTTACTGCCCCCTTCGACTACCAGCAGCCACATCTTTCTCTTGGGGACACCAGACCTCTGCGTGATGGAAGTCAGGCCAGCACTGCTTCTGGGTACCTGGAAACTGTGGTTTCCATCTGACATTATGAGTCGCGAGTAAGGGGATCAAAGACAGGAACTTCTGTTGGGATAGAGAACTGGGATGCCTACGGCAGGCAGGATAATGTAAGTTTAAATCCAAATAACATATGTTACCCCTCTACCCCCACATTGCTTCTTCCCTGCCACAGGGAAAAATGCCATCTTTCGTGCAGTGGTCTGTGGGGAGCCCAGACCTGATGTGCACTGGCAGAGCACCAAAGGAGACCTCAGCAACTCTAGCAAGTACCAGATTTCCTCTGCTCCTGGTAGAGAGGAGCATGTGCTTCAGGTGAGCCCTGCGGCTGTTTCGACTCATGGTTCACAGGTCTCTTCCCAGCCCCTTAAGTTCATAATGGAGTCTGGCGTCCTGGTGAAGAAGAGATATTCCCACAGTTGGGTCTATTCAACCTCAACCCATAGTTCAAGGTCTCCTGAGCCAGGAGAAGCCCAGGTGGATCTGTTGTCATCTCTCTAATAATCAGGAGACCACCTGGATCATACCGGACCACAGCCCCAGGCCTACAGTTTTGGCTTTGGAAAGCTGGTTACTTGCTGCTTACTGTCTCAATTTCTTCACCTATGGGATGGCATAATTATAGTACACACTTTAAAGAATTATAAAGATGAAAAGTTCATGGAAAGTGTCTAGTCAGCGGTTCTAAACCTGTGAGTGTGACCCTTTTGGAGGTCAACCAACCCTCTCACAGGGGTCAGATATCAGATATCCTGCACATCAGATCATTACATTATAATCTATATCAGTAGCAAAATTAAAGTTATGAAGTAGCAACAAAAAATGTTGTGGTTGGGGGTCACCACAACATGAGGGTAGAGGCACTAGAAAGGTTGAGGACCACTGGTCAGTGTGCCACCTTAAACTGAATACAGACAGCCCTTGACTTATCATGGTCCCACTTGTAGTTTTTGATCTTGTGTTGGTGGAAAAGCAATGTGCATTGAATAGAAACTACACATCGAGTTTTCAAATTTTCACTTTGATCTTTCCATGGGTTAGAAATATGTGTATGTGTGAGCCACTCTGAGCAACGGCAGCTACCCGCACCCTCCATCAGTCAGAGGATAACTGTATTCTGAAGCATGTTGTGCTTACTGGCTTACATGAGGTACTTAACTCTCCTTTATAAAATGGACTTAGCCATCTTGCCCAACTGCAGGCCCTTGGATGTGCTATCTCACATTAAAGTAGGTAAGGCTAGGTCAAAATTTAGTAGGTTAGCTGTACTAAATGCATTTTCAATTGGTAATATCGTCAGCTTAAAGGAGGTGTTCCGGAATGCACCCCACCACCAGTCAAATGGCATCTGCACCCTTAGGCAATTGTGGTTAATATTAGTAATATTCTAGACACTAACCATGGAACACTCACAGGTGTCAGGCCCTGAACCAATCATTTATCCCAGAGGACATGAGGTAATCCTGACCATTCTCCACTTTTAAAGGTATTCTTATCCCCATCTTACAAGTGATGAAGGAATTAAAATCCACAGAGGCCAGGGAACTTGCCCAAGGTCCCATAGCTAGTAATGCCTGGCAGAGGTCGTCTTCAGTGCCGGATTCACTTGATTCCCTACAGTGCAAGCTCTTTCTGCAACCCATATTGCCTTTGATGACAAGAACATCTGCCCTCCGTCAGAATCCAGAGTTTGTTTTGATGTCTGTATTTCTTGATAAAGACTGAGTTTCAGAGGGGAAAAAGCCATGTCTGTACACCCTCATACTTCCAACACACAGTGGTGTGTAGCACATGGAGTACGTGCAGTAAGTGCTAGCTCTCTTCCCCTGCCCTTGGCCTCTCCACAGATCAACAAGCTGACTGGAGAGGATTCAGATCTGTATCGCTGCACTGCACTCAATGCCTATGGAGAAGCCACGTGCTCAGTGAGGCTTACAGTCATCGAAGGTGAGTTTGTCCCATCAGCGTATACAGTACCAGCTGTCTCCGGAGAACACTCTCAGAGGAACCACAGGGTGGCAGGAGAGGAGGGAGGACCCAGAGGCTGTTGCTATGGTTTCCCCATCTCCTTCAGGAGCTCTGGTTCCATCCAGTGGCCCTCAGCTTGCATGTGCCTAAAAGGCACATCTTCAGCCACACCCTGTGGCAGATATTCTGAATGGGGCCAGGATCCCGAATGGATCCTAGTCCTGCACCTTCTACAAAGTTAGTTTCTTTTCCCACCTGGATCTCAGTTTTCCCACTCTAGAAGAGTTATTATTTTGTGTAGGTCTATCTCAGAGGGGACAAACCAGCAACACAAAGACTAAATTCTATCTCAGACATGCTTGGTTTTGGTTTGCATGGGGTTTGAAGAGTCTTAAAGTTTTGAGTTGTGATAATGGAAAGGTTGATACCTCTAGAGAAAACAAGCCTAGTCTCTCAAGTACATTGACATTTGTCTTGTCTCTAAGAATTCAAAAAATCATAAAAGAAGTCCAAGAAATAATGATACTAAAATGATTTCACATAGTAAGAAATTCTGAGGTTGGCGTCCAGGGCTCAATAGCAGCTCTGGGCTGTCATCGGAGATCAAGTTCTTGTCTCTTTGCTCTGCCATCCTTAGAAGGCTGATTGATCACTGAAGATCCAAACTTATTCCACACTCAAGCAAGAAGAGAGGGAAAGGGAAGGCCCAAGTACACCTGCCTCTCTCATAAACAGCAAAAGCTTAAGACTCAAAAATTGGGAGCTTTTAGTTAACATGCCATTGGCTAGAACTCTGTCACATGATAACCATGGCTTGCAAGGGGAGATTGTGTACTGGGTTTCCCTAGACCCTCCATTGGAAGCAGATGTCAAAGAAGAGGATTATGAATGTCTGTGGGAAAAGTGAGAAAGGCAGTCTTCTGTATTTGGCAGTTTGGGTCCCATCCTCTGTGCTGGCAACTCTCAGATGCTCTTTGAATGTCCTGAGTTGGCTGTGGTTGTCGGTGGTTGCTTCCCTTATTCCTGCCAATTTCCCTGTAGCCATGCGAGTGAGTCTCCCCCTCATGAAATGATGCTAACGGTGAAGCTTTGAGGTATCAAAGCTCATGGAAGTCCCCACCCTCATCTCTTCCTTTTGCTGTAATGTTGTGCCTTAGAATCGGTGGGTGGGCAGGGCTCTGGGGCTGGGTCCTTTCCCCAAGAAGACCATCCAAGTGTCTTGCTTCTTTCCCTGTCTGTCCGCACCACCTCTCTCCTCTCTTCCTTGGATGGTCCAGTGGGTTTTCGGAAGAACCGAAAAAGGCAAAAGGAACCTCAGGAGGGTAGGTAGAGTGGCTGGAACACCCCTCTGGGGACCTTTGCATGTTGCTTCCCATCTGATATAGCCACACACACATGCATACACGTGTGGGCATTACCAGAAAATAAAAAATGAAAATACTGTTCATCACTCCTGTCACATATAGCCTTTCTTTGGATCCTAGACATCCCACTTAGGATTCAAGACTTTTTCTTTATTTTCCAGACTTCAGAAAGGAGCTGATGGACTTTCGGAAGATGCTGAAAAAGAGGTGGGTCTGGGACTGTTTGGAGGATTTTGGAAGCTAATATGGTACCCACCTCAACTCCTTCCATAAGGAAGCTGGGCTCACTCTCCACTTCAGATCTAAGAAAGAAACTAGACTGTCATCAGTGGACAGGAGGGCAGAAGAGCACAGAACTGTGTACCCTGGATCTGGCCACTTTAAATCTCTGTAGCCTTGAGTTAATCTTCTTTACCCCCAGTCTCATTTACAAAATGGAAGGGCCCACTTGAGCAGTAATTTAAAAAAAATAAGGTTTAAAGCAACAGAAAAATTCAATTCTAACCTCACTTCTACTCAAAGACTTCTTACCTAGAAATCAACACCACCAATTTTTAGGAGCCCAAAGTCTCCTACAAGCTGACGCCACAGGGTAAGACTTGCCTCCTCCAGTCTCTTCTACTTGAGGTGGTGGTCCATGCCAGAGATTTCAGTTTCTGTGCCTGCCCTTCAAGTGCTCAGAGTGACACTTCCCTGGACCACTCCGATTGCCAGGGTCAGCGGGTCAATACCTGGACACCTCTGACCTCCTGACCTCTGACCCACCTGCCTCGATCCCCAGGGCCCCACCCCCAACCCCTGATAAAAAGATGGAGCCTGAGCAGGTGTGGCAGCTGTTGGTGACTGCA
This sequence comes from Mus pahari, assembly GCF_900095145.1. Classification (NCBI taxonomy): domain Eukaryota; kingdom Metazoa; phylum Chordata; class Mammalia; order Rodentia; family Muridae; genus Mus; species Mus pahari. The sequence goes on along the minus strand of NC_034594.1, from coordinate 110,245,369 downwards.
GACCGCAAGGACTATGAGAAGATCTGTATGCAGTATGGTATCGTCGACTTCCGGGGCATGCTGCGCAAGTTGCAGGAGATGAAGAAGGAACAGGAGGATAGAGTGGCCCAGGTATTCTAGCCCTGCCCCTACCCTCCACCTGGAGCACAAGGTCTGGAAGAGCCTCACACCTGGAGCTGGCTCTGGAGAACTCAATATAGCAGACAGTCTACCTCCACCGAGCCCCACCAAGAGGTCTTGCTAAGGAGCCAGCCTTCTAAGCTTGCTTTGGGTTTTGATACCTCGATCTCTTACTTACTGAACTCTGAGCTTTAGAGAAGTTAGGGCTTCCGTGTCTTGATTTCCTCATATGTAAAACAAGGACTCTAGCACAATCTGACTTGTAAGGCTGAGAGAATAAGCAAGAGGATGTGTTTACAGCAACAAGCCCAGCTCCTAACACATAGTAAGAACCTAGTGATTGTCCCCTGTCATCCTTGCCATCCTTGTTATCATTGCCAGACGTGGGGCTTGATTTCTAGTACTCTGATCCAGCATCTTATAACCTACATAGGAAGTCTTTTCTTGTGTCTAACTTGACATAAGTCTATTTTTTTTTCCTTCCGGGGTTGAAAAGCAACTAGTTTTTTATTATTCTGGAAGTAGCATTTTTACCAAGGGCCTTTGCATTTCTTTCAACCGGTCTTACCTGCATCAACACAGGGACTAGAACACAGTTTAGTTTGTAAGAATTATTTATTTATTTTATGTATATGAGAAGCTGAAGACTCTGTAGCTGTCTTCAGACACACCAGATTAGGACACCAGATCTTATTATAGATGGTTATAAACCACCATGTGATTGCTGGGAATTGAACTCAGGACTTCTGGAAGAGCAGTCAGTGCTCTTAACCACTGAGCCACCTCTCCAGCCCCTTAGCACACAGTTTTGCCTAGTGATGTCTCCCTAATGTTTATCAACAGGAGGGACAGATGAATGGACACCCAGAGTGGTTTCCTCCCTCACCTGACTTCTTATCGTTGCATTTTCTTCCTTGAGGGTTTAAGTATCCTCACTTGAGATCTCCATAAATTCCTGCTCTTCAGGGACATTGTGGGTCAGGGCTGAGACCAGATCCTGCACTCCTCTAACGGGTTTGTCTGCCCTCTAGTACGTCAGTGCCATTGCCAACTTGAGACACATCAAGGTCACCAAGGAAGGGGTCGCTACATTTGACCTGGAGCTGGATCTCAAGAACGTCGAGAGCAAGATTTACCTGTACAAGGTGAGGCTAGAGGCCCTGACAGGTTGCGGGTCCTGGGAGGGAAGTGGTGGGTCCCGTGGAATCATCTAGAACACCCAGGTGGTAAGCATTCACCCACGGGGTTCTCAGTTAGAGTTAGGTGACGCCCTGTGTGAGCAGTTCCCAGAAACCTCTTCTCTCTCCTTGAGCCAGGCCTGTCACTCTATATAGACTCTAATGTCAGGATAGGGTAAAGAGTTCTCAGCACATGCCAACCATGTGGGGTCAGGACGGGTATGTGGGATTGGGGGCTGCAAACACGCATCCCTTCTGCAGCCGAACTCACCCTGGCTCCACCGCCTCAGGCGAGACATCGGTCCTGTGCCTCAGCTTCCTAATTTTTGAAATAAAGGATCAGAAGAGCTACCTCATAGAATACTGCAATGCCCACATGACACTGTGCATGCTTGTCTGATCCTGGGACCTGGCTCCTCCCACCTGTCTCTCTTCTTCCTTGCTGCCCTGGTCTTGCTCTTTGGCCTTGTGCCTGCTCTCCATAGCTGCTCACGTGCCTAGGGTGTTCCTCTCTGACAGCCATGTGGCTAATTCTCACATCTCACCCAAGTGCTTCTGCTGAGCACCCCCCCCCCGCTTCACCCTGGTGCTTCTGAGCCCACCACCCCCTTAGCCCACTTTGTTCGTCTTCGTTTTATTTTTCCATATACAAATTACTTACTTACTTATGCTGCTTATTATTTTTCTTTCTCTCCTATGGGGTTATAGCTTCCTCAGGGCAGGAATCCTTGTTTATCGTAATATCTCAAGTACCTGAAATAGTGTCTGGCACACAGCGGGCAGCTGATAAGTGTTAGCGATTGTCAATTCTCTGCAAGTAGCAAATTTATATATGGCTTAGCAAGGATGAGTGTATGTATAAATGACTACATTTTGTGCATCCCTGGAGACATTCTCTGAACACTTTTCCTGGATGAATGAATGAGCTCATAGGATTACCTCTCCTGCTAACACACAGGTCTGTGTAACAACTCTCTTCCAAGCACAACTTGTATCAGCAATCTGAGATGTCTCTGCATAAAAGGCATAGTTTTCCACTCACATCCCTAGGACATATATTCCCACCTACCTCACGACCCATCCCTCCACATCCACGCTCTGCTCTCTGCCCTGGTCCTACAACCCCACATCTTTTATGGTTCTAGCATCATGTTGTCTTTGACCTGGGCCAGTAACCAGGTTGAGGCTAGGATAGGAGGTTCTTTGGACCCATTGAGGCCTTGAACCATCCTTTCCTGGCTTCAGGATGGTGAGATGATCCCTTATGGTGCTGATAACCAGACCAAGCACTGTCTCAGACGGTTGGGGAAGCGCTACCACTTCCAGATCCAGGACCTGCAGCCTGAGGATGCTGGCCTTTACCAGGTCATGGTGGAGGATGCTGTGGTCTTCTCCACAGAGCTAGAGTCCAGCAGTGAGTATTCTTCATCCCAGAAATCTGCATAGGGGAGAGGAGAGGGTCCATGCTGTGTTATGGAGCGGGATACATGCCACAGGCTGTTACAAAAGACAACTAGGAAGAAGGACACACTCTGATCCTCCTGTTGGTACCCAGCTGGGCTCTACAGAGTGATTAAGGGACACAGTCATATAACATGACATGCCTCTGCCCACAGGCCTTCTGTGAAAGTTGATTATTTTCAGATCAGACCCAGACTATGCCATTTTGCTACAACATCACCCCTTCTGATAAATGTCCACCTCTCTCACAATTCCCAAGCAAGAATTTCCACCTGGGCCAGACAGGCCCGTGCAGCTCAGGCCTCTTTTAGTCCTGCTTCTTGTGTTCCTTCCCTTCCTTGTGCCCCTCTTTGAACTCTGTCCTGTATCCACCAGGCTCCTGTGTCTATACCAGCTATAGAGCACCTGACCAGGGGCCTCTTAGGAGGACAAGGAGAGACCTAGAGGAAGAACAGTCATAAAGAACAAGGTTGAACCAAGCTTGAAGAACAGGAAGGGAGAGGTCACCCAGCAGGCCTAGGGTACTAGGATAGGCTTTGAAAGCCCAGAAACAATGTGACAAGGGCAGAGGACCATGGCCTTGGGAGTGGAACACCTCTTAGCTGCCAGGATGGGACAAGTCATTGTTGTTTTTGTTTGTTTGGCTGGTTTTTTTGTTTTTGTTTTTGTTTTTGTTTGTTTTTTTGTTTTTATATCCAGGGCCTAGCTCATTCTAGGCAAATAACAGTCCCCCAGTTCTTTTCTTTATTTTGAGAAATGCTCTCTCTGAAGCTGTCCAGGCTGGTCAGAAACCCACTATGCTACAAGCTGGCCTTGAACTTGTAACTCTCCTTCCTCAGCATCCCCAGTAGCTGGGATTATCAATTTATATATACCACTACACCTAGATCTTTTACTTTCTTAAGACTCCATCTCCTTGTTTGTAAAAAGAGAATTTAAGTTCTCTTGGCGATCATAATATGATTACAACCCTACATCTTATGTGTGTGTTAGGGTACCGATGCTTATAGTAAGAACCTGGTGGCTATAGAAACTGGGTAAGGAGACGACCTGTCCAAGGTGACAGGAAGACTGTAGCGAACTGCTCTGGACTAGGTTTCTTAATTCCTAACTCCAGTACTCAGATGGCTCCATGTCACACTACAGAGCTGACACCCCCTCTTTCCTGTTTCTATGGCAGCCATCCCCCCCAGAGTGGTGGTCCCATTGGCAGAGACCCGCTGTGAGGAACGGGGTGATGCAGTCTTTGAATGTACCCTCTCCAACCCCTGTCCCAATGCGACTTGGCATTTCCAGCACCGACCACTGCGGCTCAGTGACAAATATGAAGTATTTGTGTCCCCTGATGGGCTAACCCACCGGCTGGTTGTGAAGGGGGCCAGTAGCTCAGACATGGGCCTCTACTCGCTGAACACTGGGCTCCATGCCTCCAGTGCCTGGCTGGTGGTTGAAGGTGAGTGGACACACTTCTGAATTCCCCTGCCTTTACCAAGACAAGGTCTCAGAGTACGGACAGGAGGGCTTCCTTCCCTTTGTCATCTGCTTCTGGGTACTTCTCTCACTCAGAGAGAATGAGGAAGGCTCCTTAGATCCATTCTTGATTGAGTACAACCCAGCCTCATCATGGCCCGCAAACCCAGCTGTGTGTACTCCATTAGACCTCTTAGGGTTACTCAGGAGCCTCAGACCCAGGACTTGGACAGAGCTTCTGCCAGTGGCCCATGATTAATGTGGAGGAGAAGCCCCGGAGTGGGCCAGGAAACACCCCAATCCTCTCGAGCATTGGCATCTGGGGGCAATATGATCCCCAGAAACTGAATTGGACAGAGGCAAGGCAGACAGTAGGACAAATGGGTCTTCTAAAACCCACAGCAGCTTGATAAATGAACAACTCTGACACAGAAACTTATGTGCCAAAACCACATGACCCACGTGGCAGGATGGGGTGGCTTGTAGACACGGGCCTGGGTGAGGTGAGGAGGTGATGGATGTATCTACCAAATGTGCTGAAACGTCCTTGGTTTTTCGGCCTTTTGGTTTTTTCCTCCAATGGGCAGCTTCTCCACTGGGGAGGGTGAGGGCTAGGCAGAACAGCCGAGTCAGACAGGAGCCTTGCCCTCATTTAACAGGGTTTTTTCTCTTGTCTCTCTATGGGCTAATGATCTCTGTGTAACTAACACCTCACGGAAGGTGGGAAGGATAAAGGCCCTCAGACCACAGACACTGACCACCGGCTGCAGATTCCAGAAGCTCTGGCCTCCGAAGCAGAAGACGCTGGAGGCATCAGCATCAAGGGAGGGCAATCCAGAGAATCTGAGGGTTCCCTTAGAGAGATTATTGGGGCACAGCTCACGGCAGGCCCAGACAGGGGTGCCTTTGGCAAACATGACTATCCCTTGGTGGTGGATGAAGACATAGTTAATTCTACTTGGAGACCTGGGCAGGACAAAACGAGCTTTCTGGAAGGAGGTCAAGGCAGGGTCACTCTTCCAGGGGACAGTCAGCCCCAAAGAGAGGGAGACTGTGGTGGAAGCCTTCCCAGAAGGCCGCATCTCCAGGGAGGGGACACAGAATCAGATTTGGGCTTCGTGGAGAGAGGACAAGGGCATGGTAGAGTTGACAGTGAGAATGGCGGATGGGAGACAGCAGGAGGCCAGAGTGCTGGCTCCAGCCACCCTCAGGACGGAAGACTTGAGAGCAGAGAAGGACAGGAACACAGAGAGGGCCATGACAGTGAGCTGGACAGATATGGCCAGGGACAACGCCGCGACCCTCAGCAGGGAGCAGGGGCAGGGCAGAGGGTACCATGGGGATCCCAGTCTGATGCTGAGGGGTTTCAGCAGAAAAAGAAGGGGACAGAAGTGTGGGGCGATTATCTGGATGTGGCAGAAGGTAGGGGTAACCTGAGAAGGGATAGGGGAGCAGCAGCAGGGTGGGCTAACAGATCCCACCTCAGGGAAGCTCGAGGAGGCAGCGGGGCAGGAAGTCCTGAGTTTCCAAGAGGAGGAGCTCACAGCTCCAAGGCAGGCATGGGCCCTGGGTACTGGGGCGCCCAGGCAGGTGGAGATGCTGGCCATGGAGAAGCTGGGGTGTACTGGGGTGCAGGGGACTATCCAGGACAGACATCTGCAGGCAATGACACCCAGAAATCATCACTATCTGGAGACAGGAACCTTCTGGGGTGCACGAATCCTGAGGCCAAAGATGAGGGCTCTTTCCAGAGTGCAGGTGGTCATGGGATTGTGGGGAGGGGCTACAAGCCCGGCCCCGAAGGCCCAGAAGATCTCAGGAATCAGAAAGGTGGTCTACAAGAGTTTCAGAGAAGGAATGGTCAAGGCTCAGCTGGAGCCTTGGGCAGGACAGGGGAAGGTTCCAGAAGCCTCCAGTTTCCTCAGAGCTGGACAGTAGGACAAAGGGAAGCAGGGAAGGCAGGTGGAGCCGAGTATGAAAACATAGGTCCTCAGGATGACACATGGTCCAATCTCAGAGAGATGGGGTCCCACTGTGGGTCTGGAGTGCTGGGGTCTGCTGGGAAGGAAGGGAACGTGGGCGGTTCTCAAGTAGCTGCCCTGATGATGTCTAGTCAGAGGGTAGATGCCAGAAACCACAGGCTAGTTACATCCCCAGGCCTGGGTGTCCAGGGTTCTGACAGAACACTGGGACACATGGAAGGATTAAGAGACTCAGGGGCAGTAGGATCTGAAGAAGATTTCTGGAATGGGTCAGGGAGGTCCCAAGGAAAAGGGTCCAGAGGTGGGATGGGCTTAGGAGTTCCAGAGTGGGCAGAGTCTAGGAATGAGGAGGGATGGGAGTATTCTAAAGGGGTGGCTTCTAGGAATGGAGCCACTTGTCGTGATGGATCCAGGATGCAGGAAGGAACAGGATCTGGCCCTGATATTGATTGCAAAGCCACCTGTGGGTCACCTGCAGAGACAGAGTCTGGGAAGTGGGGTACTTACTGTCATGACTCAGGGGTGCCTGGGGGATTGTGGTCTGGCAACAAAGGTCAGTGTGGTCCTGCAGGAAAGGTGTCTGGAAGAAAGGCCAGCCTCAGAAATGGCTCAGGTGGCCCTCATGGAATGCCTTCTAGTGAAGCTCCGCAGAGAGATGTATTTCAAGGCCACGGTCAAACAGGCCATGTTGGAGAGCACCACTGTGTCCATGGCTTAGGGAGTTCTGAGACAGTGGGATCTGTGGGTGGACATGGTAGGAAAGACTCTGGAACAGCGGGCCAGGCTGCAGAGGGATATACGGAGGCAGAACCAGTGTACTCTGGAGAGTTAAGCTCTTGGGGTCACACTGGAGATTATGAGGGCTTCCGAGTCCTGGAGGCCTTTAGGGAAGGAGGCTTTGGCAACGGCACTGGGGTTCCACTATCCATGGGACCAGGGTCCCTGGGGAGAGGGGACAAGGAAGGAGATGGAGAAAGGATCCGTTTTCTTGGTGCCAGGACCTCTACAGTTGGAACTGGGAATTGGGACAAAGCCAGGCACCCAGGGGCACCATCTCCTCATGCTGAGGCCAGTTCAGAGGGCGACTGGTTCCAAGTGTCTGACAGGGCATTAAGTTATAGAGATGGGTCTGGAATTCCTTGGAGTGCTGGCGACCAAACAGCTTATGGAGAAGAATCAAAGGGTCTTGGGCCTGAAAGAACAGGACCAGCTGGTGAGGTGACATTTAGAGATAGCTCTTCAGGCCTCAGAGGAACGGGACCAGCAAGTGAAGCAAGTTACAAAAGTGGAACTTGGGACTCTGGGGCTGTGGGTTCAGGGTCTAAGGTAGATTATAGGAATGATCTTGGGTGTTCTGGAATCATGGGGCCAGAGAGTAAGGCAGGTTATAAGAACAACATTGAGAGTCGTGGAGTCAGGGACGTAGGGGGTCCGACAGGCTGTAAGAATGGTTTAGGACCTTCTGAACTTATTTCATCAAGGAATGGGGCAGGTGGTTTAGAACATTGTGGAGACATTTTGTCATTGAATAAGGCAGATTTAAGGGATGGCTTGAGGGAAACAGGAAGAATGGAGTCCAAGAATGGGGTTGGTTATGGGGGAAGTTCAGTGGGACCTGGAAAAATGGGGTCAGAGAGTAAAATGCACCTTACAGATGGTTCAGGGACGCTAGGAGGACCAGGGTCACTGGCTGTGCCCAAAGAACATGAATCTGTGGGTCTTGGGTCAGTTTATGAGGGAGCAGCAGTAGTTGGCTCCAAAGATAGTGGGGAGAAAGTCAGGGGACTGGGGCTTAGAGATGCAACAGGGCCTGAGGTGGGCTCTGGGATAGCTGGAATGCGGGATACTACAGGTGGCATAGCACACAGGGACAGTGCTATGGGCCCAGAGACGCTGGGGACACCAGATAGGCCACATATCTTTTCAGGTAGGCAGGGTACCAAGAACAGTCTTGGGGGCTGTGTGTCCTTGGGAATCCCTGACACCTTGGGGGCTGTTGGCTTTGTGGGGAAACCAGGTATCAGAGAATGGAAAGATGATTCTAGATTCCAGGGGTCTCTCAGGAGCACAGGGACTCCGAGTGAGGGGATCAGATCTGTAGACCAAGCAGGAGCTATAGGGACATCTCGACTTCTTGATAGTAGGGGGACAGTGGAGGATGGGAGTGGGTCAGGGATACCTGCTCTGGAGTCAGAAAGTGATTTTGACTTTAATAAATCAGGCTTGGGGACAACAGGAAGGCGCAGAGTTGCTGGCCAGCAGGGAGTGACACCTCAGGGATGTGGAGGCTCGTTGCTGGATGGCAGGAGGAGGGAAACAAGTTCTGGAAGCCTGTCAGGGGTAGGGCAGGCGGTAGACAGAAGTTCTATACCTGGGAGAGAGACCAAGGTAACGTCAGGACCTGGTAGTGGGCGAGCCACGAGCCACACTTGGGCTGCAAACTGGGAAGACCAGGTTCAAGGCAGCTTCAGGGCCTCTAGCTCACTGCAGGAAACTGATGCCATTTTCAGAGAAACCAATGAGGAACAAGGAGCCTTCAAAGGCAGGGGCTGTGAAACTGGCCAAGGGGCTGCTGGTGAGTGTCAAGGACCCCGCTCCTTGGAGAGCAGAGGCTCGGAGTTTGTAGGGGGCAGGGCTGGATTTACAGGGAGCTCAAGGGTCCCAGGCAGAAGGGATTCCACTATCTATGGAGATGGTGTCACATCAAAACCTCAGGAACCCCAGACTGAATTATATAGTCCATTATGCAGAAGGGACTTCAAAAGTGTATCAGGAGGAATCCAGGAGCCAGGTTTTCAACTAGGAACAGGACAGGGAGAAGGAAAAGAATCCCTCCAGGAGTCGGGGTCCTGGGAGCCTGAGCGTGACAAGGTCCAAGGATCCAGGGCCTTGGCGAAGTTTGAAAATCAGGGAGGGAAAGACCCTGGCTGGTCAGGCAGGAAGCCTGGTCCCTGTGGAAGTGGGCCTCAGGTGCAGTCTGGGACTGAAGTTGGATCAGCAAAGAGAGCAACCACAGAGGGGACCAGAGGTCTGGCGCCTTGGACTGGCAGTGAGGATAGAGGGTCTCTGAGAGAACCTTGGAGTGAAGACAGGAGGCGAGGCCCCCACAGGCATCTCAGCAGCAGGAGAGTTACCCAAGAGGGCAGGTCAGATGTCTGTGGCCAGGCACAAGATGCTACCCAGAGCCCCAGATCCAGATACCAGCCTGGCACTGGCCACTCTTCTTCGGAGGCCCGAGGTAGGTACTCCCAGCTGGTGGCTCTTATAGGGTGGAGCCAGAGGGTAGAGTCCTTGGGCACTGGGTGCCTACTTGCCAGTTCTCCCTTCAGCACAGGAACTCATCCCTACCCGTGTCTCTGTTTCCCAGAATCCCTTGCAAATTCAGGGAGCCTCTGCTCCTTTCCTCTCCCTCTGCAGAAGGGATCCAAGCTATGTGAAACTCAAAGGTCTGCTTGGTATTAGCTCTTGAGACCCCATGTTCCAAGGTCCCAGAGTATCGGCTTGCCTCTGTGACTCCAAATGCCTCTCTGTGGGACTCGGGGGTATATGTGGGTGCTTCACATCTCCCTTACACCCTCATCTGTGTACCAGCGTAGGAAAATGAGAGGTTGGGCATTGCGTCTGGCTGACCCCTGTGGGTAGGACCATAGAGGCTCCCCAGAATTCAATACAGGCCAAAGCGAGGCTTTGGGGACTTCCTCTGTATCTCTCTAGGCTCCATGGATCACTTCTCTCAGGGTCTGACTGATACAGAGGTGCAACTGGGGGAAGCCGCCATACTCTCCTGTACTCTTACCAGTGACCTGGGACCTGGCACCTGGTTCAAGGACGGAGTCAAGGTACTGACACCTCACACCTCTCATAGCCCCTCTTGCGTAACTAATGGGGTCAGGGACCACGGCAAAGCAGAGAAGTAGAAGGAAAAGACTTTATAGACGTTTTCACTATATTTCACTATTTTACTGATGTTTCTGCTTTGGGAGACATTTAGACAGTGGGTATGTGGTGTGTTTGGAATAAACACATGATGAATCATGAATGACACTCTCCCGTCATCCTCTCTCATGAGTTCCACTCAGCCTCCAAGGCCTTATGCAAGCACATTGGTCTCATCCTGACCAGCTGGGCTCATGGGTCTCTCTGAGCAGCCTCTCTGAGCCCCCATCAAAGCGGTCACACCAGGTGGCACAGCATGGTGGCTTCAGTGAAGTCTGACTCCTGATCCCTGCTCTGCTGCTGGCAATTGTGTGACCTCGGAGGAGTTGCTCATCTATAAAATGGGCTTCATAACAACGCTCATCTCCTAAGGCTGATTTGAGAGTTGATGGCCAGCTGGGCTCACTGGTCTCTCTGAGCAGCATGGACAGGCACGGTGGCCAGTGGTAACGACCATGTAGCCCACAGGGCAGTTATTGGTGCTGAACTGGACAGGGTGGGAGTGGCTGTCTCCATGGTGATCTTTGCCTCCAGCTTACTGCCCAAGATGGGGTCATCTTTGAGCAAGATGGGCTCACGCACAGACTGATCCTCACCCACGTGGAGGGGACCCAGGCTGGGAAATACACTTTTGTAGCCGGCCACCAGCACAGTGAGGCCAGCCTGACCGTGCAGGGTGAGGCCCAGTACCAGGTGAAAAGCCCCTCTCTGGAAGCCCTGAATCCTTGACTTGTCTGCAATCTTCTCAGTCTATGAAGATTGTTTATGAAGCTAACCCATGCCTTCCCCAACCCAACATCTCATCTCCTTCCTTATCAGGAAGTTCTCTGTGAGGTCTGACCCTGGCCTTTCCTGCTGCAGACCCAGCCCATTCCCTTTGCTAGTCCTCATGAGGTGGGGTAGGGAGTTCCTTCTCTAGGCTCTTCCCATGATTCCCAGCGGCCCAGGGCTTGGTCCTCTCTGATTCTTTTACTCTTTTTTTTTTTTTTTTTTAAATCTCCAGATCCCCCCACCATTGCTCCAGATGTGACAGAGACATTGAGAGAGCCACTGGTGTTCAAGGCTGGGAAGCCAGTCACTGTGAAAATCCCTTTCCAGAGCCGCCTCCCTGTTCAGGCTGCCTGGAGGAAAGATGGGAGCGAGGTGGTGGGCAGCGACCACAAGGGCATCCAACTGGCTCTGGGAGATGGCTACACACGGCTGTGCCTCCCCAGTGTGTGCAGGAAGGACAGTGGCCAGTACAGCGTGACACTGAGGAGCGAGGGAGGCTGTGTGCAGGCTGAGTTCACCCTGCAAGTTATAGGTGCTGACCCTGCCTATTCTCCCAGCCAGGGCCCCAGGGTTCTGGGGTCCCAGGACCTTCCTGGGAGTCTGGATGGGTCTGGGGATGGACTCTGCTAGCCTCGGTCTTTATTTGCATGAGAGTTAAGATCCTAAGCCATCCCTACTGACCCAGTTTCCCTGTCCCCAGACTGCCTAGGAAAAAGAGACAGGCCAAGGCCAGGTACGGGCCGGTGGACCCATTGTGTGAGCTCTAACACAACAAAGTCTGGAGAGGATTAGTGGAATGGTGGTCCCTAGTCTTTACCAGCAAAGTCAGATTACCTATATAAGAGGGCTAAGCAGGAGGCCATGCTGGTCACTGAATGGGGCCAGGTACAGGCTGCAGGTTCTATGCTATCTCCTAAGGCAGGACTGGGGAAGTAGAGACCAGAGACACCAAGAGACGTTTGGAACCTACCCATGAGCTCCGCCTTGCCTCAGCATCTGGCTGTGTCAGGAACCATGTGTATCTCTGGGCTGTCCACCCCTTTACAGACTTACCCGATGACGAGGGGGTTAAGTAACATGCCCCTCCCAGCTTCTCTGACTCCTCTCTCTTCTTGTTTCTCTCCACGGGTCCTCAGACAAGCCTCAGGCCCCACAAGGACCCCTGGAGGTTCAGGATTGCCACAGAGCAGGTGTCTGCCTCCGCTGGCTACCTCCGAGGGACAATGGGGGCCAGGTCATACAACACTATGTGGTGGAGAGGCGGCAGGCTGGAAGGAGCACTTGGCTGAAGGTGGGCGAGCCCCCACCAGACAGTACCAGCTTCACCGACACCGGCGTGGAGCAGGGCAAGAAATATGCCTTCCGTGTGCGGGCTGTGACCTCAGTGGGAGCTGGGGATGCCCTGGAGTCTGAGGAGGTGTTGATGGCTCCTGAGGGTGAGAAAACAGATGATATTTGGATACAGGACTCCTCTGCACTCTACTATGGCCAGAATACAGTCTGAGAGTCACTAGCTATGCTTGGGGGATGGGAATGGGGTGGGGCTTGAGACCTCTGAGGAGCACAGTAGACACGCCTTACTATGACTTCTTTTGGGATTTGGAAGCCTTTTACTATTCTTTGAGGCTGAGACACACAGCCGCCTTCTCTCAGGACCTGCATATTGGCCAACATCCTTCTCTACCTTGTGTCCTTGTTCTGGAACAAGCTATCAGTGGGTGAGGTTAAGGGATCTCAGAACTGGCTCCAACCAAGGCAGGAAAGCATTTTCTGTTCTATCATCTCTGTCCCAGAACAGCAAGTATAATGTCGCAGGGAACGCCGAGTCAGCTCTGGAGTGCTTAGGAAGGCAGAGTGTGACAGCGCCCCTAGATTCCCCGTGCCCTCTCCTGGCAGCCCCATCTCCCAGGAGCTGCTGCTTGCCTCAACTTCTGCTGACTGGCTGCCTCTGCCCTCAGCTCTTCCGGGGCCCCCTTCTGCCCCAGCCATCCTGTCAGCCTCCAGTCAGAGCATCACTCTCACATGGGGGGCACCACAGGGCCCTGGCAGTACCCACATCCTGGGCTACCTGGTCGAGAAGCGCAAGAAGGGGAGCAACACCTGGATGGCTGTGAATGAGCAGCCCGTGTCTGGTGAGTTGGTCTGAAGGGCAGCTTCTCGCTGGCCCCATTCCGAACTGCCTTAGAGCCCCTCCTGGCCACAGGGTCCCTTGGTGTCACTAGTGCGGATCAGTTTAACGTAGATACTGTTCAGCTAATGTGGTTTTGTCTCCATTGTGGGGGGGTGGCATTTAGCAATATCTAGAGCTGTTTGTGACAGTCACTGCTGGGTGGAGAGTCCATGCTCTTGACATCTTGTGTGAAGAAGACAAGGATGCTGCTAAACGCCCTACCCCCAGACCCCAAATATTCATCCAGCAAGGTCTATCAGCAGAGGACCAGCTCTCCTCCCTGCCCCCCTCACACACACTTCAGGCTTTGACCATGAGCAGCCCACTTCCTCTGTAGATCTCAGTTTCCTTGCTGATAACACAGACAGGGGTGACCCCAGCCCTCTAGTTAGTGTCCTAGGAGCTAGCTGCTTCCAGAGAGAAGAAAGAATCCAGATGAGACTGAGGCTGAAGCAGGTGCTACGGAAGCCTCCAGAACCCCGTGCGTGGCTGTGCTCTGTGTGTACTGGAAGCCCAACACCAGGTTCAGGACAAACTGTCACAAGTCCTGTAATAGCAATGCCACTTAGGAGTTAAGGCTACTTGGGGACCATATCCTCACATCTCTAATGTCACCATTTAGTATTTAAGTATTATGACTCTGTGAGGCACCATGAATCAGAGACATCAAAGTGCCGTATTGATCATCTGGCAAGGCTGAGGCAAACAGATGAAAACACCTTTCACCTTGGAAGCAGCTCTGTCACACCTGGTTGGTGCCAATGTAGGAGGGCTGTGTTAGACCCCATGTTTGGTCTTCTCCTGAATATGGGGGTGCTGAGATTTGTCCCCGTTTTCTGGTCCCACAATGGGAGACTAATATGGGATGTGGTCTTCCACAGAAAGGAGGTACACTGTGGTGGGTCTGCGACAGGGTTGCCAGTATGAGTTCCGGGTCACGGCCGTGACTCTGTCCGGCCCTGGAGATCCTGGGCCTCCATCGGATGCTGTCTTTGCTAGAGACCCCATGAGTAAGTAAGGCGCCAATCCAGGATGTTGGGGAGGGATGTGCATGGGATAGCTCTAAAACCGTGGGGTGGAAGTTCACAAGTTGGGAAGATATTCTGAAGAGCTGGAAGTCAAGGTTGAGAGGCCACTGGGACCCTAAAGGATCTGGATTGAAATCATATGGGTCCAGGGGCCATGCAGGAGGAATGAAGACTTTGCAAGATCATGTCTGGCACTCTTTGGCCTCAGGGAAGGTCGCTGTTAGCCATGCTAGCCCAGTGGCATTGCCCGTTCACTAGTGGAGAGTCTCGTCCCTGGGGAACGGGTAGCAGGGAAGCTTAGCTACAGTTTTCCATCCAGTTCATACTGCTCATCACACGCAAAGGGGCCAGCATTGCATGAGGAGGTAGGTTCCTCCATCCCAGCCTCTGTCTTTGGTTAACAGAGCCCAGTATTTGCCTGTCCAAGGTCTCAGCAGCATCCGAGATGTCGAGAATCCTTCTCTAGAAAACAGAAACAGCAAAAACTAAAGATTTGTCATTAAAGATAGGCACAATAGCAGCTTCTGGTATGCCCATGCCCCACAAGAAAAGACACCCGACTTTGATTCAAACTCCCGATTCAATTAGAGAGTGGCCTTCTCACAAAACCCCAGTTAAACGCTTTGCTCCAGAGCACAGGGTTTAGAAGGTGTTACTCTGAGCACCTCAAACAAGCCTGCTGATGACAAGCCATCAAGGCAGCAGAATCAAGGCACTTGTAGAATCAGCTGTGTGACAGATTGCTTGTATCACTCCATTAACAACAGAATGTTCTACAAGGGAGAGGGGGAGGTGAGCCGGCCCCGTGTGTCCTTGCCTCGCAAATAGAGCAAACCTAACCTGTTTTACTGTCGACCACTGGCTCTCTCATCAGAGGTGGGGATGGAGGAATCAGAATGTGCAGTGTCTGCAGCAGCCACAGCAGTAGATCTTACCTTCTAGACCCTTACTACTGTGCAAAATCTGAAGACTGGAAATGTCACTTGGGAAACTTCCTGTAGAATTTCAGGCTATGTGTCATGGTACACATCTGCAATTCAACCCCAGCATTAAGAAGTTAAACTGAAGGAGACACATATTTTAGATAGATAGATAGATAGATAGATAGATAGATAGATAGATAGATACATACATACATACATACATACATACATACATACACATATATAGATACATAGGCAGGAAAAAAGAAAGGAAGGAGGAAGAAAGAAAGAGAGAGAAAGAGAGAGAGGGAGGGAGGAAGGGAGGGAGGGAGGGAGGGAGGAAGGAAGGAAGGAAGGAAGGAAGGAAGGAAGGAAGGAAGGAAGGAAGAAAGAAAATCTTATTCTGCACCTCGGAATTCTTGAATTAGGACCTGTGTTTTCAATAAAGTCCCCAGTGATTTGAGTACAAATTCAAGGCTAGAAGCCCTCCCCTGGACCAGTGAGTATAAGCATCATCACATGTTTAGAAATGCCAGTGAGCCCTTACCAATCCTAGTGCCTTTGGGGCTGGCATCTCACAGGCAGAATGTTTATTATGCACCTAGCCTTGACAGCCAGAATATCATCCTGCAGTGAAATATCCAAAGCACTCACACACACACACACACACAAGTACACGCACAAACACAAACACATCATGACTTTTGTTTATTCCACAGTCCCCACGGGTAGGTAGTACTGCTGTTGTTCCCATTTAACAGACAAGGAACAAGAAATCTGTGCTGGTGTAGTTCCCAACTAAGAGTTATAATTCAGCACACAGACATAGAACTCCAGCCCCCCCAGGCACAACAGAGCACAAAAGGTTCTCAACTGAAAATACCAGCTGTCAAGGACTATGGGATAGTTAGGGGTTGGCAAGTTGGTGGGCGGGCTAAGAAGGTAGCCAGGGACCCACGGTTCTGCAGAAACCCCTAAGTGAAAGAAACCCCAAGGCTCCTTGGTTGGACGACTCCTCAGAGGAAGATGCCACACGACTGAAACTTCCTTGGTGCTTGCCCAGGACCCCCAGGGCCTGTGCGGGATCTCCGGGTTACAGACACATCGGACACTAGCATCACTGTGAGCTGGATGGCGCCGGACACCGAGGATGCTGATGAAGCCCAGGGATATGTTGTGGAGCGGTGTGGTTCAGACAGCCATCTGTGGAGCCCATGCCACATGGGCACTGTGCCGGGCACCACCTTCACAGCCAAGGGGCTTCGGCCGCAAGAAAGCTACTTTGTGCGGGTGACAGCAGTTAATGATGGGGGCCGGAGCCAGGCCACTTCCCTGGACACACTGGTTCGTGCCATGCCCGCCACTGGTGAGTGTCACCCCCTTTCCCCACCCTGAATCCTATAGACCCTTCCTGAGAGGCACTGCTGCTCTGCAGTCATCAGTTGCCTTCTTAACAGAGAGGTGGCATGGAGCACTGAGCTAAGCGGACCCCTTTTAGAAATGCGTTCTCATTACAGCTCCAGAGATGACCACAAAGGCCATCTTCACCCAGGGTCTCCCCTTGTTATGACACAGAACCACGATTTAAAACAAGTGACTCTGAGGACTGAGCACTGCTTGGTCTGAGCCAGCACATACCCCGGGTCCCTGTTACTGCGAGGCAGATTGTGTTTCCCTTTGGGCCTTAATCACTAGAAGCAGATCCTTTGTCCTTGTGAGCCATACCAATCCTCTCTAGTTGTCACCGTGACAATAAGGAGACAATAAAAAGCCAAGAGCTCCTGAGTCCAGAATCTTAAATTCTTTTCCTGGCTCTGACCTTCAATGGATGTCACCCCATTAAAAGACGTCACCCACCCTTTCCTGGTGGCAACTTTGATTGTCCCACAAGACTGTCGTCCCTGTCTCCTGGCCTTTCTCCCCAACACACCCTTCCAAGAGCTCTCTGTCAGGCCGTTACACTGGTTCGGCCTTCGATTTGCATCCTAGGTGAGCTAGCTGCTCACTGTGGAGGGAGGTGACAAGCCATCTTGTGTGTTCTAGTCTGTCCCAGGTTCCTCATGGACTCCAGCACAAAGGACACACTGATGGTCAGGGTTGGGGACAGTATTCGTGTTCCTGTATCCTTTGAAGTGAGTATACCTGAAGCAGTGTGTGGAGGGCATGGGGGAGGGGGGTAGTCCCTGAGTCACCAGGAAACTAGACAGTCGTGGAGTGCTCCTTATTCCTTCTTATTCTTTAACCTTAGTCATAGACTTTGACTTGTTTCCGAAATAAGGCCCAGTGTGAGGTGGGTAGGGAGGAAAATGGTTCTTGAAGCCAAGCTGGCATTTGTCCTCTTGGACAGCATTCTCTGGTACAAGTGTACAAGGGCTACACCTCCCTCTAGTGATCGCTTCTAATATTACACTCCAAATTAGAACATCTCTCCTCATCTTAGTCTGGGAACTGAGGGAGCCCACGGGGTAGATAATCATTTTTGCTTTTAGAATATATTTTTTGTGCAAGTCAAAGTCTGACTCAGGATGATCCTCACCCAATGTCAACACCACACAACTCTACGTACAGTCACTAGTGTGGTGGTAAAGCACAGACTGCCTGATGCCGTCATCGCTCTCCTGTGGCACTGCGTTCTTCAGGCTCTTACTAAAGAGACTAAGCTTACCAAAGGGCTGAGAAAGTGGGGGTAGCAACTTGGGTGCTGTGCTCTGTCCACACGTCATTAATGCCTGAACCCTTGGGACACCCCTACGGGCAGCTTACTATCAGCGTTCTCAGGCGCACATGATGGGAGTCCCATAGGCAGTGGGACGTAGCATCATCATCCTGCAGCTGACGAGATTCTCCAGCTGAGAGTGCTCACTGTTACATCATAGGTCTGACTCTCAGACACTCAGATACAGATAAATCTTTTTTAAAGATTTATTTATTCATTTTTATGTAAATCAGCATATGGTTGAGAGCCACCATGTGGTTGCTGGGATTTGAACTCAGGACCTTCAGAAGAGCAGTCAGTGCTCTTAACCAGCCCTGCCAGCTCCTTTCCTAAACCTGCCACTCTCCTATCTTTTCCAGTCACCATGGTTCCAGGCCAGATGTATAATCTGCTTCCTGCAGCCCCTCTCTCTATCGCAGGAACTCCCGAGTCACCCCCTAGCTTGCCTTGTGGGGAAGGAATACTCTCTTCCCAATTAGTTTCTTCTCACTCCCACCAAGAACCATGGAAATCCAGAACCAGCTGCCCTGCCCTAACTGCAGCACCTCACTCAGTGAATCTGGATGTCTGCATGGGGGTGAGGCTGAGGGCCGGAACCATTTTACCGAGTCTCCCGGCTAAGCCTCCCTTCCCATCCCAGCATCCTTCCATACCTACCAGCTAGCTCCACACATCGCCGCCTCCCTGAGAGCCTATTCCTTGTTGAGCTCCTGTGCTCAGGGGCATCTCTTTCCACCTAGAATGGTCCTTCTTGTTCTTCTACACTGGGACCAGCTTATGTACTTCTCCTTTTACAAAATTTCCTCCATGGAGAGCAAAGATCAGGGAGGAAGGAATCACAAAGGACAAGGGCAAGAGGGTGACGGCCTTAAGGGAAGAAAGAAAAAAAATCAGCATGTTTTTTCGAGCGTACACGTGTGTGTGTGTGTGTGTGTGTGTGTGTACATACACACGAGTGTGTGTAAGAAAGAATTGTGTAAAATGAAAGCAGAAGGACTATAGCAGTGAATATCAGGAAGATTCAGTGATACATACGCAATAACATGTCATCAATAAGCCTATTATTTTATATGCTAACTACATAATTTATTTGAATAGACACTTCAAACAAACAAACAAACAAAACACCTTCCTCTTCTCAATTTGAGCTTGCCCTTGGTTCTCAGGCTGCCCCCATGCCTGAGGTGACCTGGCTGAAGGACGGCTTGCCCTTGCCCAAAAGAAGTGTGACCACTGTGAAGGTTGGCCTCACAGAGCTTCTGATCCCTGTAGCTAGCCTCTCGGACTGTGGCCGATACACCGTGATGTTAAGGAACCTGCAGGGGAAGGAAGCTACCTGCAGCTTCTTCATCAGTGTGGCAGGTGAGGCCGCTCAGCTGTGAGCCCCCACCAGGGTGTGAAGGCTGCACCTGCCCTGGGCATAGCTCATGGTGCTGAGTGTGCAAGGTGACCACACTGTTAGGCCTACACTCTTCAAGGCTCAGAGGCGGGGTAAAAGGAGAGTCCCTGAAAGCCCAGTTGTTCTGACCTATGAACTTGGAGACACCACACCCTTGCTTCTTATCTGCAGGGGTATTTGTTTGTTTTGAGTCCAAGAGCAAAAATGGCTCCCAGCACTGCGTCACTAAAGGACACCGTGGGAAGAATCTGCCCACGACCCCGGTGCAAGTTAAGATTGTCCCTTCCCTGAAATGACTCTCGTTCCCCAGCCTGGAATGTTCAGAAATGCAGGAAGACTAACCGCAGGCATTTGTGATTTGATTTTATGAAAACTCTAACTTCTATCCCTGTCCTGTCATTTTATCTATTTAAAAAGGTGAATTAACAAGTAATTTTTTGGGAGTCATCTGTGGTGGTGGGTACCTATAATCCCAGACTTGGGAGACTGAGGCAGAACCCAGAGTTAAGGCTAGCCTGGGTTAATGTGGGTGAAACCCTGCCTCAAAAGAAAAAAAAAAGAGCATTCTTTGGGGGATATTTTTCTCCTCTGCAACATGATCTCTCTCTCTCTCTCTCTCTCTCTCTCTCTCTCTCTCTCTCTCTCTCTCAGCATGCCCACGGGCACCAGGGTCCATCTACCTGCAGGAGAATGTGCCTGGGACAGTAACAGTCCAATGGGAACCCTCTCCGGATGAGGCTCAGGGCATCCCCTTGCATTACACAGTGCTGATGCGGTCCTCCTCTCACGGATCCTGGCATGAGGTGGCCGACTGTGTCCGCACCAACCGCTTTACCCTCCTAGGGGTCCTCCCTGGCCACGAGTACCACTTTCGGGTGCTGGCCAAGAATGAGCTGGGGGCCAGCAAACCTTCAGACACCAGCCAACCCTGGTGTATCCCCAGGCAGAGAGGTAAGGGGACCCCTAAAGGAGGGAGGGACTTAAGTGTCTGCCTCTGTGTTTTGGGTTGTGAAATGTATGGAGTCGGGGGCCTTCCGTCTAGCCAGATATGTAGTGGGCCTCCCACCTCCTGCTCAGTGCCCACCTGAGCTGGTGCTCACTGCACTGGATTCAGGGTGGGCCCCACTTCAATGGGCAGAAAGAGTCAGACTGTGACTGACTTTGCTTTTTAACCATCCTTCCTTCTGCCTGGGGAATGCACCACAGACAGGTTCACAGTGAAGTCTCCAACATACCAGGAACCTGACCTGAGCCAGAAGCCCCGCTTCCTGGTGGGTCTGCGGGCTCACCTTCTGCCCCAGGGCTGCGAGTGCCGCATGACCTGTGCCGTGCAGGGCTCACCCCAGCCCCATGTCACCTGGTTCAAGAACGACCAGAACTTGGACAGAAACCCTGCAGTGTACAGTACTGACTTGCTGGGTGTGTGCTCCCTCGTCATCCCCAGCGTGTCCCTTAAGGACAGTGGCGAATACAAGGCTGTGGCCAAGAACCCACTGGGACAAGCTGTCAGCACAGCCACCCTCATTGTCACAGGTAACCATGGCTGCCTGGAGGCGACCAAGTGGGAACATAAGGGAGATCCGTAGCTTCTGGCCTCAGGGAGCCCTCAAGGGCCTGGCTTCTCAAGTAGACTCAGATGGTAGACCATGAGACTTGGATTTCTGCCTGCCTCTATGAGCGTTCTACTATGTGTTTAACCTGACCGTCACAGAACCTCCTGGGGTTTGATTTGCTCAATTGTAAAGAGAGACCTTGACTACTTTAGGGGCCTACACTACCTACCTAAGAGTCCCCGTGTGGGCCAGGCACATGTCTCAGTGCGAGACATAAGCCTCTTGCCCTGCAAGTCCTTTTATAACTGTGCCGGATAGGAAGAGCTAAAAGATCATGCCGAGTCTCTCACTGGCCATCTCCATTCATCAAGGTGAATAATGCATTGCCAATAAGAAAAAAAACTTTGGTGGCTCTGGGCCATCCCACGCCCAGCATTGCAGACTCTTTGTGATGGGATAGGCGTGAGAGGGCCCACTGTCCCTTCAGGATCATCTGAAATATTCCTTGTCTTGCAGAATACGACTCCTAGGCCACTTGACCTGGAATGCTGGCCTTGCCCCACCCTACAGTTATGAGATGGATGGCAGATCTCTGAAGCTTTGTTGCTGGTACCCGCACTGGCCTGGGGAGTGGTCCAGCGCGACAGTGGATGTTCCTGGGTGAGACAGGAGCAAGGGGTCTTCTGGTGAGACATGCCCAGAAGGGCTGAAGTCCTTGAAGAACTAGAAGAAGAGCAGAGGATGTAGTCTTAAGCTGAATGATGACTCAGAGTGACCCTGTTACTATGGATGTCTGTGTTCTGTACCTCCGAACAAAGCTCCAGAGAGAGAGAGTGGTGCATGGGGTGGAAGCTGAGCCCACTGTGACCAGAGGAATGGAAAGTCAGAGAGGGCAGAGGGCCTGGGTGAGGGCGTCAAGGATGGGGCTTGCGGGCTGTCTGTACTTCATTAAAACGACAGACTGTCGAAGGTGAATTCTTTGCAGAGTAACTTGGGGTTGCTTGGTTGAAGGAAGCAGCGCCTCAGACTTGAGAATGTCTGGGCTCACGGGAGAGAGTGAGTCAGGACAGTGTTCATCTGCAGCAGGGCAGAAAAGCCAAGGTAGGGGAGACAGTCTGTGAGCGGAGGCTCCCTTCTCTTGGCTCATGCTTTCCCCATGCCTCTGCCCTGCAAAAACCCTGGGACAAGCAGGACTTAAGCATCCCTAAACGTTGTATGCACACAGACTGTGAGCCAGTTGTTCCTCCCTGGAGCCAGCAACATTCTGGACTGGGGAGAGTTCTACTGCAATCTCTTCTGGGGGCTCCTGTCAGCAGAGCCAGGAGACTATCAAGCCCATAAAGATTTGATTCTCATTCCATATTCACTTAGCCAATTTCTCCATAGCTTCACTGTCCCATGTGATAGATGGGATGGGTCCATCTCTATGTGATCCACTGCCATCAAAACCTATAGGCACACCTGCATGCATGTATACCTATACCTGTACCTCCTAGGCACACCTGCATGCATGTATACCTAGGCACACCTGCATGCGTGTATACCTATACCTGTACCCTCCTAGGTACACCTGCATGCGTGTATACCTATACCTGTACCTCCTAGGCACACCTGTATGCGTGTATACCTATACCTGTACCTCCTAGGCACACCTGCATGCGTGTATACCTAGGCACACCTGCATGCGTGTATACCTAGGCACACCTGCATGTGTGTATACCTATACCTCCTGTAAGTATGGTCTGATACAGGGTACCTAGAATTGTTCTGGAGTTTGCAGGGACAGAGAAATGAGTGAGCCCTGGAGAAAGCCAAGTCCACAGTCTCCCAGAATGTGGCAACCAGGTCTGAAAGGTGACCTGACTAGTGGGCACAGTCTTCTCTGCCCACCCTCTGATTATTCTCTCCCCTTCACCAAAATGCATGGCGGACTTGGGCAGAAGGAACAGAAGTCATAGGTCGAGGGGCTGGGGGTGGATGTCAAGCACACCTTCCTATGACTGAGAATGGCTGAGGTGAGCATTCCACTAGACATGTTCAGTGATTCCAGAACGCCTTTGTATGACAGGCTGTCGTCCATTCCCACCTTGCTGAGGAAGCTGCCTTGTCCTCCAGATTTTTCTGCCGCCTTTGCTTATGATTACAGCAGGACAAGAAGGGAATTCTGGAGATTTGAGTTTAGGTCCCATGCCTCTGTGGCAAGCACTCTACCTATTAAGCCATCTCACAGAACCTGAAAAAAAAAATTTTTTTCCCAAACTGGACATAGAACTCTAAGTTGATAGCTTTTTGTTTGCTTGTTTTGGGATTTTTGTTTTTGTTTGCTTGGCTTGGGTTGTTGACTTTTTGGCTTATTTAAAACAGATTCTCTATGTATATGTATATGTATATGTATATGTATATGTATATGTATATGTATATGTATATGTATATGTATATGTATATGTATATGTATATGTATATGTATANATATGTATATGTATATGTATATGTATATGTATATGTATATGTATATGTATATGTATATGTATATGTATATGTATATGTATATGTATATGTATATTGTCATGTACATGTATATGTATATGTATGTGTATGTGTATGTGTATGTGTATGTGTATGTGTATGTGTATGTGTATGTGTATGTGTATGTATATGTGTATATGTATATGTATATAGGCTGGCCTTGAGCTGACAATGTTCAGCCAGCCTTACTTGCATCCCTCCCCAGTCCTGAGATGCCAGGTCTGTACCACTAACGTTAAATATTGGTTTGGAGACTTTGTAGAGAGGTCTGCTGCCATCTTGGTTTTCCTCAAGTGCAGGCACTTCTGTTAATTATTCAGTCAAATCGTTTTTATTTGTGAGACCCCAGCTTCCCTTAGGTTAGGCTGCCTGATATTCTCCCTTAGCTCAGGAGGGTCCGGCTCGTTTTTTCTCTCAGTCTCTCTTTCTATGTGTTGTTTTATTTTGGATTATCTATATAGTCACACGTTTGAACTTTAATCTTTGTTCTTCAAAGCCTAACCTATCCTTTGTCTCACTCACTGTACAATGGCATTGACATGCAGCCTGTGTTACTGAGCTGGACCCGTGGCAACAATTCTTCCCAGCAGCCCCCATACCCTCTCTGACACTACAAATGCCATCCGGCAAGGTGGAGCCTCCACCTCCAGCCTCGTCCATTCCTGTGTCCCTTAAGCAGAGTATACAGCATCTTCAGCAATAGAGTTCTGGTATCTAGTTCCGGGTGTAAGTCACAGCAGCAACAGTAGGTCATTTTATTCTTTTGGGGGTTTCTTCGGTGGACAGCTCATCGGGAGATGGCACACCCCAAGCCCTGGGATTTTATTTAACTACCTCTTCAGCTTCTGTGTGTGCCTTTTGTGTTTACAGCCCTTGGCTGACATCCTCGCCTGTGCGAAGGATCAGAGCAGTTAATCAGTCTCTTTGTAGGGTATCATTCATGCATTGCCCTTCTAAGAATCTCACCACTGCGCCTGGCCCCTGCACACTGTTTAGGCTGAGTCCCTGTCCTTGCTCTGTCACGAGTACTATCCTGCCTTCAGATACTTATCTAGATGTGTAAAACACACAGGTTGGTTTTATTTGATGAGATCTCCTTATGCACCAAGAAAAGACCCCACTGCTTTTATTGTTTTCTTTAAAACAAAACAAAATAAAACAAAACAAAAATCAGACAAACAAAAAACCACAGCAGTGCAGGATTCAGTGCTGTGGATGGGAGGCACTACCTTAGCTTTCTGTAGTCCACAGTGATGCTCTTGGAGCCGTCCATCCTACCTCCACCCTGAGATGCTGCTTCAGAGTTGCTGAGCACTTCCTCACCCTTGAGGGACTAGGCAGGCTTCATCACCCTTGCTATTTTGCCTGGCCTGGTCCAGGCTGTGCTCTCTCCCGCGGTGTCTATCACTAAGTTGGAGTTAAGTCCTTGAACCAGCCCCACCATCTTTCCATTATCGTCCATACTGAGTTGTTGGAAGGGTCTCAGGCTGGGTGAACCATCTCCACGCCCAGGACACCCCTTGCAGGAGAGAAATGCCCCGAGGATGCCTTTAGAGAGGGAGTTCACAACTGCCCACGTCTTCCATAGGTTTTACCCTTTTCCTTTCCACCGTTCTGCGATGTGCACTGCTCCTGATGCCCGAGAGGCTGTGAGAAACCAATTCACATTGGTTCCTGTCCAAGCCCAGCTATTCTGCAAGTTAGTAGGAGACTAATAGATCTTCAGTTCAATATGGGGTCTTGTGGGCAATGTGGCCAGTACTTCCTTCAGAGGCGTGGTGGCTGTGGCTCCCAGTCCACGGAGCTCCCTCTTCTCAGCAGGAGGTAATCACTCACACCTTTCTTACTCCATTAAAGATCTGAAGGCTTGCAAGCCCTGACTTTGACACTTGTCACACCCCCACCAGACTCTGCCTTGCTACAAATCTTGCCATATTGGCTTTCAAGAGACACAAATAAGTTTGCCATTCACCTTTCCATTCCTCCACCCCTGAGTGCTGTTGGTACCTTAGGGTCCCAATCTACCTGCCAACATAAGTCATTTGGGCAACGGGACCTCTCTTACTTTGTAAAGACAATGTTTGTTCTACTATGGGACTTGGTCCCCACCTTTCCTAAGAATGCGATTTCTCCAGCCCAGTGAAGTAGGCATCAGGCCCCACCCTCTCAAGCCCGACTCTCGGTGATATCTGTCCCTGATATTCATGAGACTCTCTGTCATCGATGATGCAGTAAATCTGTCTTGTCAGCTAGCCCTGGGTCTCACATGAGCCATGGCATTTTAGACACGGAGTTTCCCAGATTGTTAATTTCCTATATTGGATCATAACTGTGCCCCCATCTACACACTGAATCGTGGGTTTCCCCACCTTTGTTGCTGTTAAAGTTATTTTCATTTCTGCGTGAACGTATATGTATACCGCATATATGTATACCACAAGTGTGTGGGTGCCCACTGAGGCCAGAGGGCAATTCTTATTGCCCGTAGCAAAGTCCACACTGCTGCAGCCAGTGCCTGCTTATGGAATGCTTTAAAGACTGGAATATATTCTCTAGTCCATCTGCCATTTAGGGACATTCTTCCCCTCACACTGCTAACCTCATTTACTAAAAGGCATAGCACTCCATATTACATAGAGAGCCACCCCAGAAAGCCCCCCAGCGATACCCCACCTTCAGGTGGAGAAACCTTGGCTATGTACCTTGTTGTAATAGCAGAGGTAATTCTACTGTACCTCTCAAACTTATCCATCCCCAGCCCTGTGGTGTTGGTCCTCAGGCATCAAGAATTGCATGGGCTTCCCTGAGGAGTCTGCTTCTATTTATGACAGAAAGGGCGACAGCTAGGCAAAGAAATGCTTCTGCCCACCTCTAGCTTGGGGAACAGAACTTAACTGGAGTTGCTTACAGGAGCGTGGACATCTGTTGGTGACCACACCGCCACAATCATTACCTACTTATGTACTTGTGGGAATGGGGTTTCATACACCTTTGTTCCTGTGTGCCCCATGAGACTTGTGAGCCCGTCCTTCCTTCCTTCCTTCCTTCCTTCCTTCCTTCCTTCCTTCCTTCCTTCCTTCCTTCCTTCCTCCCTCCCTCCCTCCCTCCCTCCCTCCCT
>NC_034594.1:110174095-110217988 GCF_900095145.1 Mus pahari | reverse complement strand
GGGAGAGGGAGAGGGAGAGGGAGAGGGAGAGGGAGGAGAGGGAGAGGGAGAGAGAGAAGTAGCACCTTTTCTAGTGAGTCAGGCACACCTGGCTGTTGCCAGGTAACTGTGGGGCGGAGCCTAGACTAGATGCCAACAGCATCTTCCATTAAGTTCATGAGAAGCCCCTGCTTGGGATGGAGGTGTGTCATTGGGGGACAGGTAGACAGAAGTTGTTGTCTCCAATGGGTAGAGAGGGATCGGGTACTGCTACACAGTCCTGGTTTCAAACGGCCCCTGGTTTGGCTTCTTCAACAGCATATAGATGTCTTTTCAACCAGAAGGGGCCTAGTCATTCATTGTGCAGTGACAAGTGGCCTTGAGCCATCATTCTGAGCAACGCATGTACTGTTACTGTGGGTGCTTGGACTAATATTACCACTGAGGTCAGAGAGCAACTTCTGGGAGTGGATTCTCTCCGTCTACCATGTGGGTTCCAATGATCAAACTCAGGTTGTCAGGCTTGTTAGCAAGTAGCTCTACCTACTGTGTCACTGAGACAGACCCTCAACATTAGCTTTGTTCAGAGTCCTGAGCTCATCCACCCCTGAGTTTTGGTCATGGCTGTTAGAAAAAGCATGTGGTTGGCCTGTTGTGGTGGCACACATCTAGAATTACAGGAGGTCTGCAAATCTGAGGTTGGCCTAGGCTGGTCACCAAGACCTGGTATCAAAATATAGGGGCCAGGGGCCAGAGCAGTGGTAGAGTGTCTGCTTAGCATGGTTCAGGACCGAGATTCACATCACAGAACTGCAAAAGTATACAAAACCACACAGTTGGCTGGATGCTGTTAGTTTCTGAGTAGCTGTAGAGTGGCCATGTGTGCGGAAGAACTGCTGTGAGGTACCGAGCCTACTGTGGGTCTATGTCGGTTTTCGGGGTTACATGGACCAAGAGAGCCTCTGCGGGATGGATCCAGGCTTCTCAGCAGCAGGGGACCAGTCTCTGCAGGACCGAACGCTGACAGCTTCCTGGAAGCTCTTTTTAGTGTTACACAAAGGGCACCTTGAGCAAGCCAATTGCCGAATACCACCGAGACTTCTTATCTGACCTAGGTGTTATCTTGAAAGACCCATCACCTAAGCACTTCTCAGCCATTTGCCAGGCCAGTCTCCTCAGACTAAGTTATGCACCTTAGGGACCCTCAGAAATGGCCCTGTGTTGCCTACTCACTGTGTGCTGAGGATGCGTATTCTTGGGTTGAGCTAGGGCCTCCCCCAGACCCCTGTGCTACCCTATCCATGCAAATGCTGGTGTTGACAGTTCTGACAGACTAAGGGAGACTTAGAGGCCAGGCTCACTTCTAGCCTTGTGGATGTTTGCCCACCCTCAAAGCCTACCTCCAAATGACCTCTTAATTTATAGACTGCTGCAAGCAGTGGGTACATAATACTTACTGTATGTGGTTGTTGAGGGAACACTTTAGCTTGTACCCTAGATGGCCCTAACCTCAGAGCACACTGGCCAGAGGCCAAGCAGCTTCAGAACAACTGGGACACTGGGAGCTTAGGTTAGCACAGGGGAGCTAAGGTCCATGTGGTTCAGAGTGACGTCATCTTCCTGCTCCATACTAAGGGGAATGCTAACTTACTTTAAAGAACACTTTGAAGAAACAGACAAGAGCCCTTCTCACCTCTCACCAAGCAGAGCACACCTCCACACAGGCAGCCCACGGGAAGTGTTTTGAGTCCTTTGGAGCCAGCCTCAGTTTGTTGGAAGACAAGGATAATTGACCTTCAGGGGAAGGGGGCGGGAATGTTCAGCAGGTCCTCACTCTGCCAGCCCACCCACTGTGTCCTTTTGTCCCAGTCCTTAGTCAACAGCTGTGGTCTCAGAAGGTTCCATCATGTTGGGAGGTAAGTCAGGGCCTCTTGTCTCCACGGAAACCCCCTTCTACAGCACCAGGACCACAGACAACTCCTAAGACATTGCCAAATTCCCACCCCAATCTGTGTCTGTTTATTATATCTCTGGACTAAACCTATACATGGTTCCTCCCTGCTGGCTCTGCTTCTGACACTGTGGGTGTGCTGGGACGGGGCCTGGCTCCCTCCAGTGTTTTATGTCTGTCTTCCTGTGCATGTGCCCTCCTGCCCAGAGCTGACATCGTCTTACCTACTGCCCTGTAACAGGCACTTCCCCAGGATGCCCATGACCTAGGCATCTGGTGGCCACCAAGACATGCTGGAATTGGTCATGAGAATCACCCAGCAGCAACTCTTTCTAGCCTTTGTGTGACAAAGTCATGTCTTCAGGAGAGGACAACACAGGGCGGGAAAATGGTAAACAGACATGAGGTCAGTACTCAGTGGTAATGATAAGGGGTGGAATCGCACAGAACCTAGCACTGTTCCGGTTTTAGGGTTTTTGTTTGTTGTTGGTTAGTTAGTTTGTTAATTAGTTATAGTTAGTTAGTTAGTTAGTTAGTTAGTTAGTGTGCATGCCCCAGGCTACTACTAGTTACTTGGTACAATAGCTGCTAGGTGTCCCATTAAGAGGCTCACAGACCAAGTCTTCACCTTGGGGGACAGTTCTGGCCATGAGGCCATAAGACACAGGAAGTAAAGTGGGTCCTGAGCCAGGCCTGGAGGAGAACCTTGGAGCTGTAGGTCACACTGGTGACCAAGAAGGAGCTGTAGCTTCACAGGCATGAGAAAAGGCTCTGAAGGTAGCTTCCAGCTTCAAGGCTTCAAGGGAAATAAGTGCTAGAGGTCCTTCCTGGAAGAGGGAAGCTGGAACAAGAAGACCGCTTCCCCGAGAACTCACCTACCGTCTGTCGTTTCGCTTTCAACACGACCCCTTAAGACCCTGGGGCCCCATTCAGTCTTGTGTGGGTATTGAGGGTGGGGGTTGCAGCCAGCCTACTGCTGGGGCAGCAGTTAGTCCCTAAGCCTACCAAACCTATATCTAGGCCTGATCTCAGGGCAGCCACGGGGACAGGGTAGTCTAACTCCCTCAGAGAGCAAATAAGGCCCAGAGAGGGAAAGGTCCTTGCCTGAGTAAGTGGCGGAACACACTTCCAGTCTCTAAGCTAGTTCTGGATTTGCGGCTATGCATTCTAAGGGCACCTCTAGCTCAGGGCTCCCTGGACGCCTTGGCTAATCCTGGCTCTGTCCTTTCTGGTCGCATGGCCTTGGGCAAGTTCGCTCTGTTAAGCTCAGTACCTCACCGCAAAATGAAAGTCCTAGGCGAATCTTTCTAGAGTTTCCGTGAGGATCAAAGTTGCCTTTCTGTCAAGGTACTACTGTTACTTCTAAATCTCATATGCCACACCCACCCACCCCGATCCTTTACCCTGGGGGGTGCGCAGGCTTCAGGCAGTGTGGCCCTGCTCTCTGCTATCACGGAGGAGCTTCTGAAGCTGGTGTAAAGTTGCTGGACCAGACTGCATTATCATGAGGCGCGCGCAGTAGAGGAAGGATACGGAGGGGCAGAGGCTGTGGGTAAAGCTGGGAGGAGGTGCCTTGGGTCCATCACAGGCTGTCTCAGGTGTGCCACCAGGGGGTGCTATAGGCCTTACAGTTGGAATAGAGAGAGTCGATGTTTAAGGTGACAGATGGGGAGAGAGATGTGGGAACAGCCTAAGATAGGGGAGCAACGTGGAGGTAAGGCTGGAACTGTGGGTACCAACGGACTGCTGTTTGTTCTCTATAAGCCTCTCTGGGGAGCATTGCATGCTGTCCCCATGGGTCCTGTTTCCCGTCTGGAGAGAGATGTCTCCTTTCTCAGCTCCTGCCCGTTTGCCTTCTGTGCTCCTCTGTCTGAGCAGCTCCACATTCTGGAGTCTTCTGGAGGTTGGAGCTTGGTTCTGAGTGTCTACCAGAGGGACTGAATACCAGACAGAGGACAAGCTCTGAGACAGCGTGGCTCCATCTCCTTTTCCTGATCTCTGCCCCCACCCCCACCCCCTTACTTAGCTCTCAAAAGTCTCCTGTGAAATCCCTCCTTTCTGCTTCCTTCCCTCGGGGATCCCAGACAGATTTCAGACTTCCTTCTCTACCCCTGCTGGACATGGTGTGGAGAAGACAGTAGACCAGAGGCAAATCATGCACACCATCTCCCCATCCCTTCTGCTCAAGGCCCAGAGCTGGGGGAGGTTCCCTCAGAGCCTCAGCTCAGATAACCTGGATGAGACTGCAGAGTCCAATCAAGGGACAGGATGACACTAGACATGGCTGGAGAGCGAGAAGGAAGCCAGGCTTAACCAGGGACTCTGGCTAGGAGCTGGCATGGGGCTCCCAGAAAAGCTATTTCCCTGGAAGATAGAGTAGGGTTAGCCCGTCCCTCCTTGCCCGTCTCAGTCTGGGGAATCTGGTGAGGCTGGCCAGGAGAAAGGAGAGACATCTCAGGGTGCGGTCTCAGCTGCCAGCAGCTCTGTCATACTCCAAGGACGTGATGTCCTGGGTGAGGCGCCTAAGATGTGGGGCACAGGCTGGGCACAGGCTGGTGAGGGAGGGGCCCAAGGGAGAGGCTGGGAGAGGTCTGCCACAGCTGCCCTTATGGAGCAGCTGAGCTGGGAGCTGCAGGCTCACAGCAGGGGACTGGGCCGATGCCAGCGCAGGGCAGTCCCTTGGGCTGGGTTAGTACCTCCTGTCTTCCCTTCCCCTTCCTAGTCCCAGGCTCCACTAATCAGAACTACATCTAACCAGCCAGTGTGCTACTCCTGGCAGTTCTCAATGGATAACTCTTGCCTCTGTTGGCCTTCCTCCAAGCCAGGAAACCCAGGTCCATGTCCCTGTTCCCCCACCTCCTGCTTCCGGTCCCAGGAACCTGGGCCTGTCCGCATCTAGTCTTCAGCTCTCATGGGCACAGTCATGGTCCATGCTGGAGGGTCTGGAGACCCATCACCAATCTGTGTTATAGCACAGAGAATCAACTCATGTTCTTGCTGGAGAGCAGATCCCGATCCACAGAGCAGCGAGCTGCCCCTCAAACTGTGTCCTGTGCCATCTCGGACGCCAGCATCACCTGGTGCAGCCCAGTCACAGTCTCAAAACCGGAGTCAAGTGTGTTGGCCCTGGAGCTGGGGGGGGCGGCAGTGATGGACAGAGGCCGGATGCCACCAAAGAGGTTGCCATGTGAACACACAAAGATGGCTCCTGGAGGTCCAGCCTAGTCTCTTCCATTTATTACTGTGCTGTTGCTGGTGCCAGGAAAGGAAAGGTTCACAGCTTGGCTGAGATGAGAGTTTTCAGATTCCCGCTGGGAACCGCATTTGGCTTTTAGTGATGAAGGTTCTATCTGGTCCCCATTGCTCATCTTAGCAGTATTACAGGTCCTGCCCAATTCACCGAGCAACCCAGGAGCCAGGCACCCTTCTGAGTCCTTTTGTGCCTTCTCCGGTGGGTCTTACTATGGACATGGGTAGTGCTGGCCTCCCTCTAGGAGCCGGGGACCCCATGAGCTTTTTTGTTTCTTTAACAAGAGGATATCATGATATGCTGCGGCATGTAGGTGTATCACGTAGGCAAATCATGATATCCTCCTTCCAGGAACCAGGAAGGCTGGACTCCATACAGTTACAGGACAACTCATAAGGGGGCAGATGGCAGGGCGATCTATGCCTCGTCACAGCAGTCATGAGAGGTGAGAGAGGGCAGAAGATGGGTTTGGCCCAGGGAGGACAGAGTAGGGGCCATCTCACCTGTTCCAGATAACACAGGTGTGGCATGCTTGTTTCTTATTGGCTGTAGCTAGTAGACCTACCTGAAACCTGGCATCCCCCAGGGAGGTGTCACCCAGGAGGCCTCATTTGACACAACCAGGGAGGACTACCCCTTGCCCAGAAGGAGACCAGACTAGGGTCTTACAGGACCTGGACTTCCAGGGAAAAACTGTACCAGGTGTATGGCATGAACACTGTTGGACCCACCTCCCCTGGTTTAGAGAGGTTCCATAGTGGGGGCTGGTATGTGTACCCAGGTATGAGTGGCTGTTTCCCTAACAGTAGCACCCACACTACACACACACACACACACACACACACATACACACACACTACCCCCCCCCCCCACACACACACACATTGCCTGCGTCAGGGGAGCTGTCGGTGCTTGCACTGGGCTTCCCAAGCGATGAGACACGGCTCCCAGCCTGCCTCCCCAAGCCGCTAGTGACTTACACCCTGTCATCTGGGGGTGCCTACAGCTCCCTTTATGCTCCCAGATCCCCTCTTTGCAACTGGCCAATGACAGCTCCCAGCTTTCCCTGGGAGCAATGGATCCAGGACCTGTCTTTCTGTGGAAGGGCCATGCAGCGGTGGGGTACTGGGAGATGAAGGTGCTGGCAGAGGAATTCTCTGTCTCCCTGAGAGGGCGGGAATGCGGACAAAAAGGGACAGGGGACAAGAATACAACTAGATGAGACCAGTTAGGAGATTTGTGAAGATTCTGACGAAAATGTGAATACACAGAAGTGTGACTTGGCTTCTGGACAAGACTTCCATCTTGTCCCTTCCAGGGCTCCCGGCTGGAGAGGGAGCCACACCCATCTGTACAGCTGCTATCCTCTCCCCTCAGGCTTTTGTAAAGGGGGTATGTATGTGCCTGGCGGCCTCCATCATAACTTCCCTCCTTCTTACAAAGTTGCAAAGCCACTGATATACTTTCTTTCCACAGAATGCACAGGCTAGTGAGTTTTGTCAAATGCACAAAAACCAAAACAAGACAGCCCCCCCCCCCACACACACACACCATGCTTCTCTGGTACAGGAACTTGTAGCCAGGGCCTGTGTGGTAACCACCTTTGTATCCTTCCAACATCTGGTATGGGGTATTAGTATATGGAAAGGCTTTCCTCAGCTGACTTCCCTTCCTTATGCACAGGGCATGCATGCACGCACGCACAAACGCTCACACGCTCACACACACACACACACACAC
This sequence comes from Mus pahari, assembly GCF_900095145.1. Taxonomy (NCBI): domain Eukaryota; kingdom Metazoa; phylum Chordata; class Mammalia; order Rodentia; family Muridae; genus Mus; species Mus pahari. The sequence goes on along the minus strand of NC_034594.1, from coordinate 110,211,068 downwards.
ACACACACGCATGCACGCTCACACGCACGCACGCACGTTCACACACACACCATGTGCACACACATGCACGCACGCACGCTCACACACACGCATGCACGCTCACACACACTGAGGAGCAGCTCTGGGTGACCAGGCTTGGTACCACTCCACGGAGCTCCTGGGGCATAGGCTGGACCACTCCCAAGGCCTCGGCGCTCTTTTCTGTGTTCCCAAGGTGTGCTGCCTCCCTCGTCTGTGCTCCCTGCTCAATGTACAGAATCCAGGAAGGGAAGGAGCTGAATGCTCTGTGTGCATTGGGTGCTGACAGCCAAAGCTGAAGTCAGAGTCCTGCTTGGGGAGTGGGGAAGCTCTGACATTCGAGTATGAGCATCTCCATTCCTGGGCTGCCAGTCAGCAGCTAACCTCAGCTAACCTCATCATTAAGGCCTGAATCTCAGTCTCACCTAGACTGGAGACTGGACACTCATTTCTCCAGTCAGAGGATAAGGAGATTTTTAAAAATAACTTTAATATGAATATATTTATGAATATCTGTGTAAATATACATAGAGAGAAATGAGCCTTGATTTTATTACTTTAAACAATACTTCATGTTTATTTTGCTTTTTATTAGATATTTTCTTTATTTACATTTCAAATATTATCCCCTTCCCCCATTTCCCCTCTGAAATCCCCCAATTCCATCCCCACTCCCCCTGTTCACTAACCCAGCCACTCCCGCTTCCCTGTCCTGACATTCCCCTATACTGGGGCATCAAGCCTTCATAAAACCAAGGGCCTCTTCTCTCATTGATGTCCCACAAGGCCATCCTCTGCTAGATATGCAGCTGGAGCCACGGGTCCCTCCTTGTGTACTATTTGCTTGGTGGTTTAGTCCCTGAAAGCTCTGGAGGTACTGGTTGGTTTATATTGTTGTTCCTCCTATAGGGCTGCAAACCCCTTCAGCTCCTTGGGTCCTTTCTCTAGCTCCTCCATTGGGGACCTTGTGTTCAGTCCAATGGATGACTATGAGCATCCACATCTGTATTTGTCAGGCACTACCATAGTCTTTCAGGAGATAGCTATATCAGGCTCTTGTCAGCAAGCACTTGTTGGCATCCACAATAGTGTCTGGGTTTGGTAACTGTATATAGGATGGATCCCCAGGTGGGACAGTCACTGGATGGCCTTCAGTTTCTGCTCCAAACTTTGTCTCTGTATCTCCTCCCATGGGTATTTTGATCCCCCTTCTAAGAAGGACCAAAGTATCCACACTTTGGTCTTGTTGAAACTTCTTGAGTTTCATGTGGTCTGTGAATTGTATCTTGAGTATTCCAAACTATCTTGGTGTGACTCTAACTAAGCAAGTGAAAGATCTGTATGACAAGAACTTCAAGTCTCTGAAGAAAGAAATCAGAGATCTCAGAAGATGGATAGATCTCTCATGTTCATGCATTGGTAGGATTAATATAGTAAAAATTGCCATCTTGCCCAAAGCAATCTGTAGATTCAATGCAATCCCCATCAAAATTCCAAATCAATTCTTCATAGATTTAGAAAGAGCAATTTCCAAATTCATCTGGAATAACAAAAAAACCCAGGATAGCGAAAATTATTCTCAACAATAAAAGAACGTCTGGGGGAATCACCGTGCCTGACCTCAAGCTGTATTACAGGGCAATCATGATAAAAACTGCATAGTATTGGCAAAATGACAGGTAGGTAGATCAATAGAATAGAATTGAAGACCCAGAAATGAGCTCACACACCTATGGTCACTTGATCTTTGACAANGGAGCTAAAACCATCCAGTGGAAAAAAGACAGTATTTTCAACAAATGGTGCTGGTTCAACTGGCAGTGAGCATATAGAAGAATGCAAATAGACCCATTCTTACCTCCTTATACAAAGCTCAAGTCCAAGTGGATCAAGGACCTCTACATAAAACCAGATACGCTGAAACTTATAGAGGAGAAAGTGGGGAAGAGCCTCAAGCACATGGGCACAGGGGAAAATTTCCTGAACAGAACACCAATAGCTTATGCTCTAAGATCAAGAATTGACAAATGGGTCCTTATTTTGCTTTTTGATTCTAGGCTTGGACCTTTGATAATTTCACTTTGTTTTTTTTTTTATTCTTGGTGAGGAAAACCCATTTAGTCCTGTCACAGACATGTTTAATATATGTGTGGGCCTACCTTGGACCCTGCCGGTGTGACTTTTTCGTTTTATAATCTCATAAGGACTTTATGTCTCTGCAAGACTCTCCCATGCGTCCCAACCTTCCTTGTCTAAAGGTAAACAGTTCCCCTGCCATGGGTCATGGGAAGCCGGGATTTTGTAGAGGCTACACTGTAGAGAAGTCAACAACCGTATGTCAAAGGCCGCACCGTTCTGACCATAAACACCGTCCCCACAAAAGGAAAAAGTTTTCAAACACTATCCATACCTAAAGCAAAGCAAATAGTAGATCCACTCAGGAGGACTTGGGTTTGAGACGATCATAGTTCTATTCTCCAGGAGCATGCTGCCCCAGCCCCTGTAGCTCAAGATGGCTTTAGTGCGACCCTTGAGATCCAAGACACACACATTGCAAACCACCCTTGCTGAACTCATGAAACATGGTGGCTAGACTCTTCCTTGAAGAACAGTCGAGGGGGGAAAGAGACCAAGTCTTCAATGTTACCTACAAGGTGTCAGAGTCTTTGAATTTGTGAATTCTGGTGACCATCTGCAAGCACAGGTCCCCCACCCAGAGTTTTATCGATGAGGAGGTGTGCTCCCGGGACAAGGGCGAAAGCACCCTGTGTGACACGGCTGCTAGTGACAGAAACCCAGGCCCCAGGAATGTGTGCCCACAATGAGGCATCTAACAGAGAGGGAAAGCCGATTCAGCTGGCCATGACTGTGGCGTCAGGAAACTGATGTCACTGAACAGTCACTCAGCAAGCATTCCAGACATGAAGTGGGATGGCAGTGTCACGCAGTATGGAGTAGGCCAGTGACATCAGGAGGTCTAACTACTGTTCTTTCTCCTCCCTAGAACAACACCATGTGGGGACTTCCCATCCTTTAGGAAGGCCGAGGGAAGGTAGACAGGCTTGCTGTCTGGGGGAGGGAAACTGGAGGCCCAACTCTGCGAAGATCCTATGTCACAGTGGTGGGTGGCTAGATTCCTGGGTAGAATCCAATGGCCTCATAGAAGGCACCTGGAGATACTTGAGGCAAAGGGAGATGCTCCTGGCACTGGAGACTGGGTTTCATGTGCCTTAGTCTATGTAGGTGGTTCTACTCTCATCTGTTTATATTTTAGGGTTCCTGAGCAAGGAAAGATAAAGAACTCCTTGGGCTCTCTGGGGTCTCTAGACCTCAAGCTCTTCCGGACTCGTGTGAGGCTTCATGCACATCCACAAATTTGGTCCCCTCTGAAAACCAAGCTTGTGAGACCAGGGATTGTCTGGCCCATCCATCATGCCTTCTAGGGCCCTTCACTGGGCTACCAGTCTCCATATATGTCAGGAGGAGTCGTAGGGAGAGTGTTTGGCTTGTTCCTATGCTCCTAGATCTTCCAGAGACAGATTCCCAGGGGGGGCTTGTCTCTGACCTTCTTAGTCACTTCCCTGCCCAGGTAAGGGAACCTGCTGAGAGCATCCTTGTTGTACAGGAGCCCTGTAATTGGCCTTCCTACCACTGTTTAGCCTAGAGCTGTACCTGGATGTGACAAGCAGGCGCAGAGCACAGAGAGCGGAGGTGGAAGTAAGAATGGCTAATCTGGGGGACCAGAGAGAAGTAGGGAGTTGACAGCAAGTGGCCTCCTGCCCCTGTGCAGGTGAGCAAGGAGATCCCATAGTTATAAATGGATTAATTCATTGGTTAAGTAATTTCTCATTGTGCTTCTTTGATCCATACCAATCTCCCTTTGGTTCCTTTGCATTAAAAATCTGAGCTGTGCCCTGGAGAGATGGCTCAGCGGTTAAGAGCACTGGCTGCTCCTCCAGAGGTCCTGAGTTTAATTTCCAGCAACCACAACCATCTATAATGGGGTCTTAAGCCCTCTTCTAGCACACAGGTATACATGCAGATAGATAGATATACGTGTGTGTGTGTGTGTGTGTGTGTGTGTGTGCGTGTGCGTGTTTGTGTGTGTGTGTGTGTGTGTGTGTGAGTGATAAAATTTTTTTAAATGTTTTAAAAATCTGTGCAATAGCAGACATGGCTAAAGGGCCTGGATTTCAAACATTTTATAGGATAAAAATGACACAAAAATAATTTTATATGAAATATATATTGAAATATTATCAAATATTATTTTGATATATTGACTTCATTCATTCATTCATTTTTGTGTGGCGTTACTGGAAAACTTCAGATTGCATGCATGGTTCACATTCTATTTCTTTTGGCGTGCCTACAAGCACAGTCAGAGGGCCAGAACCCAAGAAGTATGGCTGGAACTCACAGCTAGTCACAGCCAGTCAAAGCCAGTGTAGAACTGAGCCTAGAGAGGAAGGCTGACTGTGCCAGGCCCCTGGATGCACCCAGTTGGGGGAGGGCCAGGAATGGGAAGGAAATAGCCAATGCAATAATCAGAAAGGAGACGTCTGGTGCACCTCAAACCACCCGGTCTCAGCTCCGTGACAGACACGTGGAAGACGTAATCTTACTTCTATTTTATGTTTGAGGAAACTGAGGCTCTCGGCGGTTGACAGACTACCTGGGTCACAGGTAGTGGCAAAGCGATGGTGTGACTCGAGCCTCGGTTCCTCACCTCCAGCTTGCCCTAGGAGCTACTTTCAGAGCTTCGGAGGTGGAGGTGAGATTTGGGACTTCTGTCTCTGAAGAGAAAAGAAATGAGCTTCACCGTCAAAGTAGATGGGCAGTCGCTTACTGGGTCCCTCTGCTTTTCCGGGTCTAGAATCCCGTCTGGCCATTTGTGCTGGGAATTGCTGAATGGCTTTTCTACGATTGTGTAGGTAGGACTGAAGTTCAAGGCCTGTGCTATGATAGAAGTACTATGTAACCAGGTGCACCCAAGACATCAAAGCCCGGGCACAGCAAGGCACCTAGTTCAAAACAAAAGCCTTGGGTTGTGGGTCCCCAGGCCTTGGGCTCTCGGGAAGATGAGGAACACTGAGGCCATTTTATTGCCACTTGCTATGTAATTAATGACTTAATGACCTTTTGGAAGTCACAAGGGGCAGGAGAGACATTTATGACCTCAAGAGCATGACCCCAGTTGAGAGCTGAGTCTCTATGCCCTGCAGGTCCAGCGGGTAAAGTCACCCCATGGCCTTTGCCTCAGCATGGCCTTTGCCTCAGTCCTTATCTCTCCTCTCTCAGGCACAGACACCTCCAGGAAAGATTGCAGGCAAAACTAGGGGCTGCTCATGGTTGCTGGGAGCTGGTCCCCAGTGCCCAGACCCGTGGGTAGAGCCATGCAATGTTGCATGGGAGAGTGGACACTACATGCTCTTACGGGTGGCACCAATCACTGCTCCTTTCCCTCTCTGGTCTCAGCATTATGGGCTAGTTTGAAGCTAACTCCTGTTGTACACACACACACACACACACACACACAGTTACAGGGTCTACCTCTGAGGCTTTACCACGGATCTGTCTCCCTTTATCTGAGGTGCGCCTTTCCTCAGAGTTCTCGTAGATTACTGATTTGACGGTAGGTCCACACACTGCCTGTTGGTTTCTTTGATGTATTCAAGTTCCCAGGATGCTTTGTGCTTCTATCTAGAAGGTTCTTTACCTTCTTTTCCTCTCTGGACTCAGGTTTTTTGTTTGTTTGTTTGTTTTGTTTTGTTTTGTTTTGTAGCCACAAAATAGAACCCATGCTCCATCCACAGATCTAGAAAGGGTAAAAGGGAAACAAAGCAAAACAAAACCTGTAGCCTCTGGCAAAAAGGGATGTCCCCCACCAACTGGACCTGTCCCACCAGGTCCAGTCCAAAACCCATATACTCCAAAAGCCTTCCACCCATTCCGCCTTCAGAGGGTCAAGAGGGCTTGGTGGAGAGTCTGTGTCTACCCCACTCCTTAATTTCACCCAGTCTCTAATATTTCTAAGCAGTGACTTTGGCAGTTTGTGTCAAAATGGTACATGTTTAACTGTAATCAAACAATTCCAACATCTGACAGGAAGGTAATAAATCATCCCAAACCCTGAAGGTCAGAGTCAACAATGGGAATATTATATGAAGGTCGTTTCTCCAAATACACAGGTAGAATGGGGGACAGAAAAATAATCTTATAATTTCATGATAATATAATACACTTTAAACAACATGGAAGTAGTATTTACTTGTACCCATACATAGGTCAGGAAAATAAAAAGGAAATCAAAAGCATTCTTCAGCCGTTGATAAATGCCCCATAACCACAAGAGATATTTGTTTCTGTAAGTTTGACTAAAAAAATTTTAAGAAAGTATCTATTTAAAATATGCTTTCATTTCCGATGGTCTGGCGGACGACCTACGATGAAGACGAAATGAATGGCTCTTTCCACTTCCCCACACCCCCTCCTTCTCTCACGTCCTGAACTTTACCTGCTCTCGTGATTTTCTTCTCAGAAGTTTCATTCTTTATACCCTTTCTGCGAAGCTGTGTGCTTAAACGGAGGTGAAGCTCGATGCCTGCCTTTCTTCCCTGGCTTCTCTATTCTGGACATCCGTGATCAAATCTATCAGAGCTCACGGAAGGAACCAGGACCTTATGCACGCTCCACCATTGAGCCCCACCCCGTGCGGTGTGTTTTAAGGTGGGCTCCTCGCTCCTCAGGGCCTGTTGACGTCACACTGGAACACTACTCACCGGAACTAGCTTTCTTCCATTCTGTTTGGAGGACAACACCGTCTTCTGGCATGGAATGAGGGTAAGGTCTGGGTTGAACCTCGGTTTTTCCTCTTGTAATTGTGTGGCTTTCTGGCTGGACACCTGAGAGATTATGCTTTAAAGTTCAAGAACTCAGATCAGCTGTGTGTCTGTCAATCCTCCAGCCTTCTCTGCTGTAACCGGGACGCCTTTCTCTGCACCCTGAATACCTTTTCTGATCCATTTGCATGTCTTTAAGAATAGGAACTATTCTCATACTACCAGGTCTTCATTCACTTTTGTCCTCCAAACCTACTGCATTCTTTTTCTCTGTGACGGTGATGATGATAATGGCCCCTAGGCTTTCTGTTATGTCATTTGTTCTAGGCCTCAGGTGTCATTTCTAAACCTTAGTGGACATGTAACTTATATATCTAATTAAGTTTGTAATTATATGTGGTTCTTGATTTGTTTTCCTAAACCCGTCACCTGTCTTTGTCTTCTTCAGCTCTGTGATGATCTAGTCTTTAAAGTCAAATTGCATGAACCCTCCTTGGAATATGAGATGCTAGGGAGGAACCTGTGTCTAGCTTTGCTGGCCTCTGCTTATGCCCTCCCCACCCCCACCCATGGGTCCTTTGCTCTGCTCTTCACTCCGAGCTCCTTCCTTGCTCGCTCCCCGCCCCACCGTGTGTTTTTACAGTTGCTGTACCATCTCTTTTCATATTGCTTATGCTAACATGAGCAGCTCTGTCCACGCCCTCCATTTGCTTTGATATAAAGCGGATGAATCACATCTGTCTTGTATTGTTCCCTGGATTGCCTCATGCCCGTAAATCTTGCCTCATGCCCGAGGCCTCCTCAGAAACAAGGCTGTGCTTCACCCTTGCCCAGCTTGAGTGCCTCTCCCTGGCACATGCTGGGCACAGGCACATAAAACTGGTATCTGAGTGTGGATGGAGGCGAGTGGAAACTGGAATTGTGCTAGCTAGCTCCTTTCTCGGGCCTTAAAGGCTTTTCTTGTTTCGATGTTAATACAGAGGACTCTGAGCAGTTCTGAAAACTTACTGAGGAAAACTTAAATCGATTTAGGAAACAACTTTGTCAAGTGAAAAGAATGGTGTCTAGCAATAATAATAATAATAATAATAATAATAATAATAATAAAGAATGGTGTCTAGCACAGAGTAGGTCTACTATGACTTAGAAAACATTCCCCTGACAAAATATGACGCACAGGGCTTCGCAGAGCAAGCCACACCCAGAGAGGATAATGGTGTGGACAACCCCTTGCCCTGTGGCACGGCAGCATTAGTCTAAGTTAGGGACAGGCAGACTCTTGCAATGCAGTGAAGTCACCAGTCTCAAAAGATAGAAATTGAGAAAGCATTGCCGGTCTCACAGGGGGAAATGCCGTTGTGAGGAATGCCAGAGGGCTCTGGGCATATGCCCAAAAGAACTGAAATCAGGAACTTGACCAGACAGTTGTATACCCAAGTTGACAGCAGCATTCTTCACAGTAACCAAGGGACGGAAACAACCCAAGTATCTGTGACAGATGAGTAGACAAGATGTGGTATGTACACACAGTGGAATATTACTCCAAAACCATGGAGATGCTAGGACGTGATATAACATGAATGGAGTTTGATAGCATTTTATGTTAAGCGAAATAAGCCATGCCAAGGGGACAGACGCTGTGCAAGTCTAACATTACAGGTTCCTAAAGTAGCCAGATCACAGTAACAGACAGTACTGGGACTGGAGAGATGGCTCAGCGGTTAAGAGCTCATGCAGAGGACTGGGTTTTGGTTCTTAGCATCCATTAGTGGCTCACTGCCACCAGGAACTCCATTTCCAAGGGAGTTAGAGCCCTCTTCTGACCTTCGTGTGCTTCCTCACTCACATGGTGCACATATATACACTCAGCCACACACACATAAAATAAACGCGTAAATAAAATTTAAATTAATAAGAGAAATTAGGATGTAGTTGCCAGGGGCTGGCTGTGTGTGATATGGATGTTGCAGTATGAGATGGCCAATTAGTTCTGGAGATGAGCCGTAGGCATGGCTCCTGCAGTTGTCGATGCAGCCATGATATTCTTCAAAATGGTTTGGGTGGAATATTTTTTCCAAGGTATGAAAATATTCAAAACACTAATTGGATCTGAAATTTTACATTCTTGAACCTCAGAAGAGACTGGCTAGCAGAATCTTGAAATGTGTCCCCTTCAGGAGTGGGTTGCTCAGCACGGAGCCTTGAGCTTGTTCATCAAGCACTCTAGCCCTGAGCTATAGCCCCAGCCCCTGAAATGTACCTCAGGGGAAAAGTCCTGATAGATATTTTTTTATTTATGTTATCTAGCCAGGAACCTACAGAGAGATAAAGACAATTCAAGGTAACCAGCAACTGGGCCAGAGGCACTTGTGTAAATGATGAGAAGCTATACCCAAGAGCCATCTGGAAACTTGTACCATCATCATCTATGTGCTAGTCCCAGGCTATAAGCTTAGCAACTTGCCCTTTCTAGTAACCTGGATGACTGCCCCAGCAGCAGCAGCAGCAGCAGCAGCAGCAGCAGCAGCAGCAGCAGCTGCAGGGCGATAGAGAAAGGATCCCTCTGCCTACCCTTGCCACTACCCAGAGCTGTTCTCAGAGTTAGAGGGTCTCATGGTGGGAGATGCCAACCCTGCCTCTGACTTCTTTCATCACCGTAGGATTCCCTCATACCTGGGCCTCCTATGTCTGGGTCTCAACATGACTCATTGTCCACAGAGATTTCAACCACAGGGAAGTGTCCATCTGAAGCACAGGGGAAAGGGTTGATGGCCAGAGGGACCATGCACCATTCTGGGAGCAGGATGGATGGAGCCATCTAGAAAGTGAGGATACCATCATTACTGGTTCTCTTCCTCATGGGTAAAGCTCCTCCTTTGCCAGAAAGGACCAGTTACCATGAGTCCTATGTGGGGGGATGCTGCCAGCTTACCTGAGTGTCTGAAAGGACCAGCTACCATGAGTCCTATGTGGGGGGATGCTGCCAGCTTACCTGAGTGTCTAGCCCAGAATGAGACTTGAAATATGGGAAATCCATTTCCCAATTCTCCTCACCCCCTCTTTCTCACCTCCTCACTCTGCAATGGATTCATGAATCCTTGATGCAAGTCCATGTGGCAAACAAGCTGCCGTGTGCGTAAGGGGATGGGGGAGCCGGGAGGGCAGGAAACCTAGAGAACCCAGGGCTCTCTTGTGGCTTGGGTGCATGTTTCTCTGCATGGCATGTTGCACACTCTGCCCACAATTCACCTCAAAGCACCCCGCATCTCTGCCTTTGTGCCTAATCTTTCTGCCTAGGAAAGACAGAGTTAGAGACCAGCACAGCCAGGACAGGAACCAGTTCTCTTCACTCCAAGTCCTAGAGTGCCATTCTCCAGCTTGCCTCGAGTTTTCTGTTCCGTACATCGGACGGCCGTTCTCCAGCTTGCCTCGAGTTTTCTGTACCGTACATCGGATGGCTTTCAGATCTCTTCTGTGTCATCCAGAATTATTTTCCTTCCTTTCCCTGAAGCTCTTGTGTGATTAGACTAAGCAGGAAGGTGTGTCCTCCAGGAAAGGGTGTTGAAGAAGGACGAGGAAGAGACTGGGAGCTTGACAGAAAGCGTTATCGACAACTCAAGCATTCTGCAACCTAGAAACAGGCCAGGGAGGGTTAGAGAGGAGGATGAAGCCTGCCCGCTCCGCCACCGTCAGGTTCAAAACCAGGGTGAAGCCCTTTCATGGAGGACAGAGAGAGTTGGCTGGAGACCTCAGTGCATGGTGCATGGTGCAGAAAAACAAAAAGCCCCTAGAAAGAAGGGGAGATAACCTCTATCTCTGGGGACCACCACATCCCTCAGCAAAGTATTCTAAAAATAGGGCAAAGGACAGTATCCCCCCCTACACCACTCTCCCATGAGAGTTCATCTGGGCAGGAGGAAGCAGGGCAGGGAACCATCAGCTGGGCAGGAACAGTCCTGAACTGGTTACTCACACAGTGACTTAGAGTGGTTCCAAACAAGACTGTTACAAATAATCCCTTACTTACTTTAAACAGGAAAGTTGAGTTTTTCCCCCCATCGTCATCATCATCAGAACTATGAATAATATGGTAATTTGCCCTTCCCTGCACATTTAAGTATATTATATAAAATCTGCGCATCAGCAAACCTGCACCTTCCTACCTGGAAAGTAAGACATGCTAATCACACCCAAAGGCTCCCAGCCTACAGTGGGGCATGGTGGATCTGGAGCCTTGGACAGACCGTGCACTTGGGTCTACATGCTGCCTCTACCTCTCTAGAGGCTTGGGCCCTACAGCAGGCTGCTGTTCCAAGGCCATGGGAATGAGTAATGCTATCCTACTGTCTGACCAATGATGACAGGATAATTAGCACAAACAGCAATTAGGGTAATTGTTCTGTTTAGACATAACCAGACTTCACTGCTACGGGTTGGGAGAGAGGCAGTACCTAAGCCCTCTCCACAGGGCTATGCACTGCAGCTTTTGGCTGTCCACAGACTCTGCCTGCAAATGGCTCAAACTAGGGTGGATGGTTCAGAAGGGAGAAGCCCCTTGGAGGAAGACCCTCCAAGATGTATCTCCCAGGCCAAGAGTGGGTGGGAGGCTAGGCCTTTCGGGGAATCCCACAAGTTTATCATCACCATGGAAACTCTCAGTCATTTGTGCCAAGCCTCAAACACTTCAGACAGCAGGTGGTTTCCCAGGGGAAAAGAAGAAGTGCAGATCCCCCCTGACTCCCTGCCAGCTACGCCCCAAGGATATTAGCAGCAGAGGCCACAGATTCTCCAGCTGCAGGAGAGGGGGGAACCGGATAGTCAAGGGGACCGGGCAGAGAAACCGGAGGTCTACTCTCCGGGACTGTAGAAACTGTAGGGGATCCTGGGGCCCCATGGGAGGCCTTAGGGCCCAAGGAGATGAAGTTCAGTTGTGGGGAGCAAGGGAAGGTGCAGGTGGATGCTTCAGGTTCCGGCAAGTGTTCCATCCTCCGTCTCGGGTCGTGACTCTGGGGAGAACTGCGGTTTGTCACCACGCACAGGATCTCCTGCGTCTAGAGTTCAATGGTCCTTTCTCATCTTACTCTCTCAAAAGGCCCATGAAGTTGATATACTCACCCCTCCCCCCTGCCCCACGCCCCCATTCCACAGGCATGTGGAGTGAAATGCTCACGGAGGAGTCCTTAGCTGGTGAGAGGTGTTAGGACTTGACCTTGAGCCCAGCCCTCTGGTTTCGAGCACAAAGCCTTAATCATATTATGGGAGCTCTTTTGTGTTTGTAGAAGGCCTTACAGCTTATAAAGTCCTCTTACACATGTTAGCCTATTTGTTTTTTTTTTTTTTTTTTTGTTGTTGTTGTTTTCCAGCTAGTACCCTGGGGACGGCGGTGACAAGGAGTTGATGGCATTTTACAGGCCATGATTAGCTAACTTGCTCTAAGTGTGTAACCTACAGCATGGCCTACCCCTGGGAGCTTGTTAGAAATGCAGAGCCTCAGGCCCCGCCCCATACCTGCTGCACCACAGTCTGTGTTTTAACAAGATTCCTCAGGGATTAGATGCACCTTAAGATCTAAGAACTACTGACTTAGAGCATTTACTCCCACCTGCTCCTTTTATAAGCAAGCAAACCGAAACTCAGACAAGGCCAGCAACTTGTCCAAAGGCACACAGCAGATTGGTAGCCAAGCCAGGTCCAGAACTCTGTGTTGTCTAAGGTCAAATGAAAAACAAAGGGCTGTGTAGACCAGTGCTTCCTACCTCAATGCCACCTCTGCCCACCAACCCTTCATACCTCACTGAGTTGGACAGGCTGGATGGACCCCATTCTGGTCATCTCTAAGAAGATACCAATCCAGAAAAAAAAAAAAAAAGTAAAACAAACAAACACAAGATGCTTTCTGCTATATGCCTGACAAGTAGGGGAGCCAGACAGGCCTTTAGAACCACATGCACCAATGGGTAACTTGATCAGGCCCTGTGCTGGCTCTATCCTTGGACAGGACCTCGGTCTCCCTGTTATAAAGTGACAAGTGCTCTCCCCAGAGCCTGACTGCCGTCTGAGCTCTCAATGAAAGGCTCATAGAGAGACAAAGTCCTATTATGCCTTGTGTTGGGTTTAATTGTGGCTGTGTTGCTTTGACTGCCTGCAGACATCCCATTAAGTAGGAAAGTATGAAAATGATGGGCCGCCAGGCTGAGAGACTGGCAGTTATTAGAGGCTAGGCCCCTCCGACTTCCTGGCAGAGAGGTGTAACCGGCTTCATAAATTCCTCCTGGCAGAGAAGTGACGTCTCCATGGCCGCTTCGGTTTGCCGAGAGCCACTGGGCATCATTCTTCTCTCAGCACCGAGAGAAACCAAGCATTGAGGTGGGAGGGGGCGGGGGGTAAGTGGTAGACTTCCTAGTGCTGGACAAGAGCTAGTCTCCATACTATGTCATTGCGGAGGGATGGTGTCATTCTGGCACCTTCCATCCCTAGTCATGGGTCTCTGTCCCCATCAAGATGCATGCCAAGTGAGTTTGTTGCTGAGAGAGGCCAGTAGCTCATGCTGTCCACCAGGGAGTTTCAGGTTCAACACCAACATCAGTTCCTTGTGCTCCAGCTCCCATGACCTCGTATCTTAGAAGAGTAGAAAATTATTCTCTCCCACTCCTGGGCGCCCTAAGCCCAGAATCAAGGGGTTGGCCTTGTCAGCTCCATCTGCAGCTGTTTCATTTTTCTTACAGTCTCCAGGGACTTTTGCGTCCCTTCCATGTGGCAGCCGAGGTCTTATCACTGCTTCCATCTGCATGTGGTCCCCTCTATGGCTCTGGCCTCCATCCACCCTTCTCATAGGGAAACCCTTGACCTCAGCTGTGGTCCTGCAAAGAAGCCTTTCCAAAACTCACCGCGCTCACAAGCTCCAGTGGTAGGGATGCTGATATTCGTCAGGGACACTACTCCACCCACTAAAACGTCCCCTGAAGACTATGCCCTTTGGCAGCTCTTTCCTCTCCGAGATGTCTTAAGGCGTGTGTGTGTGTGTGTGTGTGTGTGTGTGTGTGTGTGTGTGTGTGATGGAGGGAAACATATTAAGGATCTTGAGATCCAGCTCTGCCACAAAGTACTGTTAGCTTTGCGCAAGTCATAGTCTTTCTCCAAGACTCATCTTTCCGGAAGGGTAGGGGGGGCGTGATAATAAGGCAACTTCTCAAGGAATTGAGGGGTAGATCCCAAGAGACACAGCACAGGAGCCCAAGACTGTAAAGCACTAAACAGAGGTGAGTGTTACCTAAACTGATGTCCAGGCAAATTCCACCTGAACCAACAAGTGGTCCTGAACGCGCTTACTCTTTGTGAGAATCCAAATGGTCACCCCTGTAACAATAAAACCAAAACTCTTTGCCCTAAGCTTCGAGCCTACCATTTCTGTGCTCTCCAGTATTCTCTGGATCCTATGGGTCCCCCAAATCCTGTTTCCCACATCACCATCCATTCCCCGTATTCTTCTTGCCCTCAGCCTGAGCTCCATAGTCACGGAGCTGGGATAACTGCCTAAGCTGTCTCAGGAGTCAACAAGAGAGTTCTGCGCTCACGCCTCTTGCCACTCAGCTCCATTTTATTGAGCAGCTTCCGAGAGAGTAGGAGAGAGGATAAAACCCTCTTGTGATAAAGGCTACTTGGTCTTTGTTGGCACAGCAAAGGCTCTTGGAGCATGCCAGTCAAGGACAGGGTGGGCAGCTGGATAGCACATCCAGATGCTGCTTTGGAAAGGAGTGAGAAGCCCCTCCCTCAGCTCCCCTGCCTCTCTACTCTACTCCTTTAGTAGCTATGAGGACGGTGGAGCCCCGAGACTGGAGAGGATTGACAGGCGAGGGTAACAACGGACCCCCTCAAATCCTCAAGGACTCCTTGTCAAAATAGGTCCAAGCCCTGCCTGTGTACCCCAGCAGGATCTAAGGTTAAGGCCATTGTGGGTGTTTTCCAACATGGGGTCTGGTGACAGGGATGTCATAACAGAACATATGAATGGAATGCAGGCTGGCTAGCTCGGCATTTATCAAGCCATTTAAATATTCAGAGTGCGGGAGTGGGTGAGCTGGTGACACAGAGAGCTTAGTGCACGGGGGGGGGGGTGATGTGCCAAGGTGGGCACAGGGGTTGGCAATATGCTGTAAGACTTGTGGGAGGGAGGGAAGGATCGAGGAAGGGAGGGGGGAGGGAGGGAGGGAGAGGTTCTCCAGGATGAAGGAATCTTGAAGACTATGGGGGAGTTTGAGATGAAGTCCAATGGACAGAGCTGATTTGATGAGCTCTGGTGCATCAGCAGCTATGCCTGGCAGAGAGAGCCACAGTGAACAGTCATGGCTCCTACTCAGGGCCAGTGGGTGGGAGACTCTAGACCCTCAGTTGCAGCCCACAGCGTGGGTGTTACTGAACATAGGTGGAGGAGGTGCTGTGGCTTATTCCTGGTGATCTGAATAAGGTACCTGGCTTTCCACAGGAGGCCCTGGGTGGCTGGATGGGGCAATACAGATGGGAGGCTTTGACACTCAGCAGATTCTTAGCCTGGCTTAAGGTGCTGGAGTGTCTGGGCTCCCACCAGTGCCCATCCATGGCCTGGCAGGCTGCCTGCCCGGCAGCTCAGAGCAGAAGCAATGCGGGGTGCCAGCTGCTTTGGGTGTGGCTGCCGTCTGCAGGCAAGGGCAGGTGACTCATCAAATCACCAGCAAGCTGTGCAGGCCTGGGGTTGGGACTGGGCAGGTGACAACGGTGAGACAGAAAAAGAGCACCAGGCCTTGCTGGGCTCTCAGGCACACACCCCACGCTCCTACCACATGCAACTCCCACCACGGGCTATGGTTCCACCTCCTGAATACTAGCAACTTTCCCAGCTAGGACATTAATAACAGCAGCACTTCCCAGCTCAGGCCTGTTCCGGGCACTTTACTCTCTCCCGTGCCTCTGAAGCATCAAGTTTGTCATCCTGTCCTCACCCCACCATCTACCTAAAAGGGAGAGGAAGAGCAGTGCCCCTAAGGTTGGAGGAAATAGGGCCAGAGACTGAGGATGACAACACAAGCCTACTCTCCAGGCTTCCTCATGCCAACTTGCCAATTTCTATAAGTCAAAGGGCTTTCTGGGTCTCAGAGGGCCCCTCTACCTCTCAAGTAGCCATGGGTAGTTGCAGGTCACTGATGATAGAAAAAGAATTAAGTCTAAGAGGGACAAAGACAAGAGGCAGAGACAGTCAGAAAGAGGCTGAGTGGACCCTGGAGACAATATGGCCCTGCCCCAGGGAGGGAGGGAATGTTTGAGGGACTTGCCATCAAGATGCAAGGACCTGAGCAGTGTACGTGGCCCTGGGTATTATGGGAAACTGGCAGATAGCTAGAAGGTGGATGCTGCAGGAGGAAGAGGCAAGTCCTTCTTAAACCCTTGTGATGCTTCCTATTACATACCTACAGCATTCCTTTTAGTGTGTGTGTGGGGGGAGGTGTTATCTATGTAATGGCTCTAAAAACCCTATGAAGAATGTTACTAACTTCATGTTACCAGTGAAGAAACTGAGGTACCAAGAGGTTCAGTGGCTTATCAAAGGTCACACAGCTAGCTGTGGCAAAGCTGTGGCGCTCACATTGTTCTGTTGGCTCTAGAACCCTGTTCTTGTTTTTCCAGGGTCCTTCCTGGCATCTATTCTGAAATGAGTTTGGGCATCTGGGTGAGGCAGGTAGTGGGGGAAATGACCAAACCCTGAGGTCCACCAGGGGATCACAGAGCAGGAGATTATCTATAGGTTGAGGCAAGAGAGAAGGCGTGTCCTCAGGAAGACCGTGTTAGGAGGAACTAGTAAAATCTGGGTTGGCAGAAGGGCAGGGCGCAGGACAAGTCTAGTGCTGACAGCGGCTGTCAGTCAGCGCTGGACTGAAGCCTTGCTACCATTCATCATCTTCCCTCCCTGCTGGCAACTGCCCCACCCACCCCACCCAGAGAGACCAGAAGGGCAGCTCTGAGACAGTTTTGGTGGCCCAGGAGCCCTCAGTGTACACCCTGACCTCGCCTTTTAGCTGGCTAGCCCACGACGCCCTAGATTCACCCAGGATTCTGCCCAGCCCCTTGATGCCTGTCTCCTCCCTCTGTCAGCCCTGCCCCCAGGCTCTTCCAGGACAGAGCTGGACTGTGTGTCTGCCTACAGGGATACGGCTAGCTTCTAGCCCTGGCCATATGGTCTCTCCCTCCAACTGGAGAGCTTGCCAAAAGGATGTGGACATGGTCCCTGCTCTTTCTAGGCTCTCTCCATTCTCCCATCTCCCAGTCTCAGGGACTTCTGTATGCCCTTATATCTTCCAGGACCAGTGGTCCTGCAGCCTGTTGAAGAGTAGCATCCAGTCCAACCATGAATTAAGGTAGAATCTGGTCCATTTCTGGTCCAGTACCCTGAGAGAAGCCAAGGTTGAGAGTTCTAAAAGAGTCTCCTAAGGGTTCCTGGGAGGCATGATTTATTGGAATCTTGGTGAAATGACTTCTTAGGTGGGGTTTTCTTGAGGTATCCTGGATAAAACAGGAGTTAAACAAATTCTGGGTTCCTGGAATAAATGTCCCCCTGGAAGTGAAAAAGACAGTCTCCTTGTGTTCTCACGGACACGCAGAGACATGGGCTGGGAGGTGACATGCTCAGTTGAGGCAAAGACTTGTGGTGCACTGAGCTCGGCTGCCTTAAGAGTCCAGGAAGGGTCTCTGCATCTGGGCTTGTTTGTTGTGCAAGATGGAAGCTCATACCAAACAAGCATAAGGCATGTGGACCCAGAGGATGCTGTGATGAACAGCATCTTCCTTCCCTCGAGCTGCCCAAGATCATAAAGACTCACGTGTCTCATGAAGTCGGGCAAGGCATACGGACAGGGTTACACAATGGCCTCCCAGTGGGAGACTGGATCTGGCTTGGGAATTGCTCTTCACAGATAACAGGAATGAACTGCAATGGGGGCGGAGGTAGGACGGTTTGTCACCACCTTGATTAACACCTGTGAACAGCTCTTCCTTACTCTTAGAAAGTTCAACTAGACAGGGGTTACAGAATACGGCTCTTCCCACAGTACAGTGCCCACCACTGACGTGTGGCTACCAGGTGCTTGAAATGTGACAGCGTTTTAAATGTCATGTAACTTTAACTGATGATAGCAACAGCCACCACAGACAGTCCCCCAGAGCGGTACTGCCTGCCCGCCTTGAGCCTATTGCCTCCCTGTCACTCATGTACAGGTCCCGAGGGTATGCCAGCTTGAAGCTCCACCAGAGACAGACAGCTGCCTTGGTGCTGCAGGTCTCAGCCTGTGGCATTCTCTGTCCCCAGGGGAGGTGAGGGGGAGCCTACAGTTGTTTCTCTGTAGTCTATCACCGCTCATGTTTCCCACATGGAACCAAATATAACTTGCTGCCATTTTGCTAGCTCATTTCATAGTTTGCCCTCGTGCATCCCTTTAGAATGTAAGCCCTGTGAGATGCAAACTGGATGTTTCTTATTGTGTAAGTTCCAGGGGTTGGTATGGCCTCTGGCTCACTTTAGGTAGGACTCAGTGCACTTAAGTGCCTGACTTAGCATGATCCATGCAGGGGGAATAGCTTACATGGGGGAAGGCATGAGAACAGGCATCAGCATAGCGATGGGGAAGCAAGAGAAAGCTGGATGGAGGATAAGACAGGGCACATGTTTAGGTTAGGGAGGAGGAGGTGGTGTGGATGTCTCAGGGAGGTTGAGACCTGACATGGACAGGGCTTGAGGAGCCTGCTATATGGCTGATAAACTTCAGCAAGAAAAGGCTTGAGAGCAGAGCCAGCCCCATGGCCACTGTCTTAGAACATGGGACAGATGCAGAGATATGGGGTAAATAAGGAGGGACCACCCTGACAAGCATAGGAGCCCAGAGAACAGGAATATCCCACCTTCTTTATCCCTGGGGATTCTGTATTAGATTGTAGGGGGAGACGTACAGGTGGAGGTGATTCACTCATTCAGTAGGGCTGAATCCAAGTAGGCAGAAGCTGCACCCATCCCTGTTAGAAGTAGCAAGATCCCAAAAAACCTCTGAGCCTTCCCTGGGCCATCCTCCATTGCTGGGGCTTCCCCATCACACACTGAGTGGTTGCGCAGTACACAAATATTGCCTAAATGAACTCAGATTCCACCAAGGCCACAAGATGTCCTGCTCTCATGAGGACTGGGAGGGAGTCTTGAGTGTTGCGGTTCACAATCTGGGTCAGTTTAATGCCGTAGGCAAGTGGCAAACAAAATTAGAGGTCCGTTCTTACTCATTTCTTTCAATGACTTGGAGGACGCAATCCTGCTTTTGTACTGTTTAATAATTAGGTCAAGATAAAAATTCTCCCAGGAACAGACCATTCGGTTTCCAGTCTCAAATGGACCATCAGAATTCTCTCACGGTCCAGATGTGTGCTCAACAGTCTCCTGGAAGTATGCTGTAGAGCTTTGCTTGAGCCACCGCATCTCTCAGCACCTTAGCAGGGCTCCTTTCTCTTCTGTGTAGCTTCTGAGCTAGGACCCCCACCTGGGAGGAAGGGAGATGGCCCGAATAGATGAATACCCCTCCTTCCTCTGGTCCTTTCCAGGAGACTAGAACATTCCTTTCTTCTTTCTCATAGCGCACAAGTCCTTGGTGTCACCAATGGCTCAGCTTCTAAGTGTGCTTGCAGCATGAAGAGTAATACCTTTCAGAGTAGTTTAGAGGTTTGGGGGTGGGATAAAGAAGACATTCAAAGAGAATGTGCTGTTGTGCGCAGTGGGGGTTGAGAAGCGCTGCTCAACTCCCTGTGAGAAGGTAAGGGCTCTCTCACACTTCCTTGAGAGCAGCGGTGAAAAGCAAAAGCACTGAACAGAGGACCTGAGATCCCCCTAACCTATAAACATCTCAATGAGATCACAGCTTCAGTGCCCCATGAAGAGCCACCAGAGCTGCCCATCACTTTACAGATGTGGTGCAGGAGACAGGAGATGTCACAGAGACAGCAAGACACACCACAAGGGAGGATAGTGACAAGCATGCCTGACTTCCCAGTACTGGAACTGTATATGCAATATTACACACACACACACACACACACTCACACAACACACACACACAGACACACACACACATCCAAGGCGTTGAAAGGGTTCAGAGCCCACTGCTTGATAAAGAAATCGTAAGGAAGCAGCCAAGTACTGCCACATTCTGGATCCAGTTGCTCTGCCAATTACTAACTGGGTAAACTTACAGTGCCTCAGTCTCCGAATCTGAAAAGAAACAGTGATGGTGATGGTACCAAGTTCATAGGATCATTGTAAGGATGGCATGGGCCACATAAAGAGGCCCCATAGCCCTATCTGTAAGCACCAGGCTTGTAGGAACATACTCCAAATGCTTCCTATTCCTATTGTGGTAAAAATAATGTCAATATCCAAATCATACAGCAGGAGCTAGACCAATTGAACTTTACACCCGGAAACGGTTATTAAAGGAAATCAGTTTGGGCTTCCATGGACTTGATTTTCATAAGAATATGAGCTACCCCATCACCTGCTTCAGGGCCCTGTGTATTACAGAAGATAGCAGAATTATCATTATTTAAAGACTCAATTAAGGTTTATTATGGCTAACATGTTAGGTCTCCGGCAGTCCAAATGTATGCTATAATGGAGTTGCATTTTTATAAGCTGTTGTGTGTACTTTATAGTACACTTGAGCCCTCATGGAACCGATGTATACAGCATTTAATGCCCATTTTATAGGACTTTTAAGAGAGGCTGGGTAGTGTGAAGGATAAGCAATGGCCCAGGAGCCACCAGAACTGGTTAGAAGACAGGCTTTGTCACTTACTGGGAGCAGGCTGCTTCTCTTCTTACCATTAACATGTGGGGCCAGGCTGTGGTGTGCACAACAGTCTGTGGCTGGATGCAAACTCTCAAAAGTGGGGTGGTGACAATGGATTGAAGGTGTCTCACTTTAGTCACTAACAGTGGCATGCTTGGGCTCACATCTGTCTCGTTTGTTTGTTTGTTTGTTTGTTTGTTTGTTTTAAGAGCACAGCCCTCAAGCATACCACTGTCTCTAGAGGAAGCTAAGGTCTGCTTTAGAACAATCTGCTGTGCAGGTGGTTCCCGTGAGTCTGAGGAACAGCCAAGCTGCCTGCATGTGGCACCCACTTCTCTGGAAGAAAGATGAGACCATCACTTGGTTGCAGTCAGTCTCCTTGGCAGTTCCTTGCCGCATAAGTAGCAACCAGTCTTACTTTGTGATTTCTCCTTCCTCTGCAGATTAAAGGAGCAAGCAAGCGGAAAAGGACTCCTGTGGGCAACGAGGTACAGCTACACCTGAAGGCAAGACCAACAGCATTCAGTCACTGAGACCCTCAACCTAAGCTGACAAGATGTCACAGCTGCGCACATCAGTGGTGGATATCCGGAACCAGAAACCCGAGGCATCAAGAAATGAATAAGATATTTCCAGTATCGCTTGCTTCAGTGGGTAAAGCAGGCTGTGATGCCTTTAAGAAAGATTGCCATCAAAGAGCTTTAAAGAGGACTCAGCTGCTGTCACACAGCAAATGCACTGCTGTGGGCTCCCTCCATCGCTCAGGAGGGTGCCACGTGCTTGAAACATCCCCCCCCCACACACACACACACATCCCAAGGTTGTGTGCACATAGAGGAAAACACACACAGTTCGCTGGCATATAGTGGGGAGTTTTTCCAGCAAGGGTCTGAGTAGGTTTCAAGTTAGTGTTTATCTTAACTTCTTATGGTTGCCCATCCATTGGACACCAGGCATTGGTATGGGGGTAGTACATGTTGTTTCAGAGAAGGTCCATTGTTGATAGGACTTCTGTGTTGGGTGTATCCACAAGTGACAGTGTTACTTTGTGGGTTGTTTTGCTTTTTAAGTCTTGCCTTGCCCCTGCCCCTGACTTCATTCCCTTCAAGCTAAAAGCTCTCTCTTTGGCCGGTGGCCAAAATCCATCATCCATCAGCCTGAGAGTCCCCAAGGAACAGGGCTGGCCTCTGCTATGACCTCAGTGCTTGAGGGTCGCTTCACTTTATGGGGGGCGGGGAGCGGAGAGGGAGAACTGAGCTAGAAGAGCTCCCTTTTCCTCGACAGAGGTCCCCTGTTGGTCCTTAGCTGAGCGCGCACTTTCTCTTGGAGCCAGCAGGAGCAGGACCCAGGGGCGTCTCCCCTGCACCTCACGTCGTCACCGTCACCGGGAGAGGAAGGACGAGCTTGGGAGCTTGGCACACCGGGCACTCCCCGCCGCCCAGCACACACACCCCAGCGCCCTCCTGGCAGCCACAGTGCCCTGCAGCTCGCGTCTGAGCGGCGGCCTGCGGAGTGGGTGGCGCAGGGCAGGGGTGGTATATCCTGTCTGACGGAGGGCGGGTCCGGCCAGTGCCTACTGAGGGACGAGCCGGGGTGGAGGCGCCAGGAGCAGCAGCCGGGAGCCCTCACGCGGACCAGCGCTCTATGGCCATAGGGAGCCGCTGAGAGGAGAACAGGCGCTCGCTCGCACCCCCGGCTTGCACTCTCGCTCCCCTGGCCCGCGCTCACACTCTCGGCTCCCCTGGCCCGCGCCTCCCGCCACCATGAACCACTCTCCGCTCAAGACCGCGCTGGCGTACGAATGCTTCCAGGACCAGGACAACTCCACGCTCGCTTTGCCCTCTGACCAAAAGATGAAGACCGGCACGTCCGGTAGGCAGCGCGTGCAGGAGCAGGTGTTGATGACCGTCAAACGGCAGAAGTCCAAGTCTTCGCAGTCGTCCACCTTGAGTCACTCCAACCGAGGTAAAGGCGCGCGGGGAGCGCGCGGCGCCCTTGGGACGGTGCGTCCCTCCCGGCGCACTTCTGTCGGCCCGGTGGGGACTGTCAGCCAGCTCCGACGGAGTCTGTGAAGAGTGCCCACATCTCAGCAATCAGGCCATTGCCATAGGGTGGACCCAGCCGCCCCCAGCCAGCCTGCTGCTGGGGATTGATGGCACGCTGTGGGTTAGGATGGGTAGCTCACTAGGGGACACAGCTGGGATTAACTCCTGAATCCAGATAGCTCTTTTCCCAGTCCTGCTTCAGGGGTACCAGCCTCCGATTATCTTCAAGTGTCTGTCCTAAAGTTTCAGATCCGGTAAAGTTTCACACCCGGGTGCTCTCGCCTACCTCTCCCCACATCCTCTCAATCACGTTCCTCAGGTTTTGCAATCATCAAAACCCGACTTGTGCCCAGGCGGAGAGGGATCCTAGCGAAGGTGGTGTTTGAAGGAGGAAAGGGAGCGACTCAATTACTGTGATGGAGTTTGGTTCAGGAGAGGCATTATGGAATGGGGAGTCAGGGAGCACCCCCTCCACCCACCCACCCACCCACACACACACACACACACACACACTAGTCCCTGGGATCCCTTGATATTTTATATAGAGTCTCTAACCAAACCAAAGATGCAAATCTGATTAGGAGACTATCATAGGGTCAGTTCTCCTATAACAAGGAAGGAGGTGTGAGTGCTCGCTCTCTTTCTCTAACCCTTAATACAGAGCCCCCTTCCCCTGACCCAGCTTAAGTAGAAAATAGTGTCAAACCAGAAATGGATTTGGGGGGGGGGAACACTCTCAGTCACAACTGAGCCCTCTGCACAGTGAGTTTGGGCTTCCAGTCTTTTCCTCCCCGCCCCGCCTCCAGCTGTGTGAGTGACAAGCCTCAGTTTGGGGGAGGCCAGGAGTAAGGGACCAGGTCCCTGAAGGTGGAAAGTGCACCTGACAAGGTGTTACAGGTGGGGATTTTAGGGTGAAATTTCCATACAAAGGATTCCCAGTAAGAAATATGCTAACCTTCGGTTAACAAATATCATTAGCAAAACCTGAACGCATTTGTTTTTATTATTTAACCAAATGAAGTAAAATGCTAATAAAAGTCCAGGTCAAGCACGGCATGCTTATAGAGACCTGGTTGGGGGAGGGGAGAGGGCGATGGGAGAAAGGGACAAGGAAAAAACAAAGGAAGTAGACTTGTGCCAGCCCTCCAGCGTGCCAGCAGGCCCACACTCTGCCCCTGGCATGTGTCCTCTTTCCTCTGTTCCCTAGTGATCCCTTGGTAGACCTAAGGAAGAGAAAATGGCTGTTGGCAGACTCTGCCACCTCCCACACCAAAAAGCTTTGCTGCTCTCTGTGCCCTTTGCCCCTGTCTGGGCGCCTGGCTTCTGTCCTAACAGATGCGCACTCCCTTGCCTAACTCCCCTTTTATTTACCGCCTTTGTCACCTCTTCATTTGAAAGCAGGTTTGGAGTGACAAAGGGCCTCTTGGAGCCACAGCCCAGGGCACAGCTTAAGGCCACCCACTCCTCTCTGCTTAGTGCCTAACCTTGTCCCTTTCCACCCCTTCCCCCACCCCTCCCCCCTGCTCTACCTGTCTCAGCTTCCAGATCCTAGAACCAGGAAAATCTCAAACCTGTGTTCAGGGCCCAAACATTCCTTCTCCCTAACCTATCAGGGTGTTCCCTGACATCTGTCATCTCAAAGTGCTGCTTCTAGCTTGGGCTTTGTGGGTAGCCATCTGATGATGTCTCTACCAAAGGTTCCCCAAGGGGATTCATCCAGGTGAAGTCTTAGGGCTGACCCTGATGCCTCCTAGTGCATACTTGTCCAGAAACTCTCCTGGGACTGGCCCTGTAGGTGTGTCTGCTCTAACCTCAGCCTCTGGGGAGGTTCCCAAAGGGGGCCAGTTCTCCCAGCTGGAATAGGCGGTTGGGGCACTTGGAGCTGGTGCGGCTGGTTTATCTGGCTTTGTTTTCGTCAGATTTCTCTGTCCTCTTCATCTGAAACGCCCAAGTGTGTGTCTGCTGCACAGCCATTCTGCGCTCTCCTTCTTCTGGTGATTTCCATGCCAGGAGCCTGCTTTCCATGTTGGCAGAGACCAGTTGGCAGCCATGGAAGGTCTCTGCTCCCTGGACAGTTGAATTCTCACATAATCTTCTCCTGGAGCAGAACACTAGTTTCAATAGGGTCTGGAGCTCCTTGCTTCATATCCAGAGCCTCTTTGTTAGAACCCACACTTTAAAGAAGGCTGGCTCCACCCAAGGGGTGGCTCGGCAAAATGGCCACTGTTCCTTGTGCCCCTGGTGAACGGCCAGGCAAAACTTACCAATGGCCCTGGCGCTTAGAAGAGGCCTTTCTTTGTGTTTCCCCAGACTCTCGTCCATCAGGCCCACCCTTACCACCTTCTCTTTAGGAAGGGAATTTTGAGCTGTTAAGGGCCGGATAAGGAAGCTGGCACCATTTTAATGTATGTATCTAGCTATACCCTCCTTATTCGTGGTAGGCCAGATCCTTCAACTTGGTCATAAAGTCCCCAAGAGAGCAGGCCAAAGACCATGCAGAGGGAGGTTGCTATCTACCCAAGGGATGTCCATGAAGTAGCTCTCCTGTGTGTTCAGGGTATCCCTTTGTGTGTAAGGTATTTGTCTTCCTGATGATGTGGGAAATAAGAAGCAACTGGTGTGTGTGTGGGGGGGGATAGTGTGTGTGTATGTGTGTGTGTATGTGTGCATGCTTGTGTGCTTGTGCCTATGTACATATATAATGTGTGTGTGTGCGTGTGTGTGTGTGCGTGTGTGTGTGTGTGTGTGTGTGTGTGTGTGTGTGTGTGTGTAATCTGTTCAGCAAGAGATCTTTGCTGGGGAGTATTGATGTTTCTGGGAAAGGTTTCAGTGGTTGTTCATAACAAGCTGTCCTGTGAAGGTGGAGGGCTAACCGGCTCCTTTCAGATGTCTACACTGCATCTGGAATCTCTCCCTTCAACTTATCCCATATCTCATTTGATTCAAGCACAACAACGGCCACCAAGACCCGCAGATCACACACAAAGTTTCCTAAAAGGAGCTTTCTTCTATTGCTTCTTCCAAAGTATCTACCATGACCAGCATTTTAACCGCAAGGTGGTGGTGCTTAACGAACTATCTGTGAGTCTAAATCCCCATCCCGGGCCAGAACTTCTGCCTTCTCCCTTCAGTGGGTATTTCCCACTAATGCACAGAACCTTTACTCCTCCGTGAGCAGAGGCTGGGGTTTGGCTGGATTTGAGGAGGTGCCTGCTCACCCTCCAAGTTTCCCGCCTGTTCAGGCTCTGCAGTCTCATGCCTGCTCCTGTGTGCCCTGTAAGGGCAGCCTTGGGCGGCCCTGCCTTTGGTGACTTGCGTGTTTGTATTTGTCTGTGTCTCAGCATGAACCCCCACCCGGGGAAGGTTCTGCTCACTCCATCCTTGAAAGCTGCCCTGTCCTGGCCATGGACTGTGGGTAGACACCACTGTGGGGTTGTTTTCTCAGGCACCAAGCTGAGATGAGAGATGCTAAAGGGCATTTGTGTTTAAGCTTGTTCCAGAGGCAAAACATACTAATTAAACTTCAAATGAACCAATTCTGTTTCTTTACCATGTATCTTGGCTTGAAGTTGGGGTTTTAGCCAATATTTCTGTTGACCTGTTACAACACATGCAAAAATGTGGAGTATCCCAGGGCGTTTCGTAGCAAGTGCTATTTGTTTTGCTGGATCCCGTCCTCTGCTCAGCTCCCTGGCAGAGTTTGTAAAAATATATTGGAGGGTAGAATATGGGAGCGGTGGCCACACTGCCAGGTAACCCTGTGGGGGGCTGCCCGCCCAAATTGCAAATACTAGCATGCCATTTATTCTAGGCTTAAGAATCTGAAAAGTGTTTTTGTGATGGGGTATGGCATGTGTGTTATATACATGTACATACATTCTTCACATGGATATATATGTTGTAGACATACAGTTTCTCTAGACACATGGACATGCGCAATTACATTACATATATACACATACTATAATACACATGAATATAGACATATATGCACATACATATATGCACATTTGACACATACTCATACATGATGCATATATATATATATATATATATATACATACATACACATATATAACATACAAACACCACACACATGCACATACACTTGTGTGCAAACATTTAGCACATGCATATATGCATACATATGTGTATTTTACATTATGAATATATCTCCCCATATGAATACATGCATTTGCTACATACATCTATTCACAGATACACACACAACACATCCCATGCGTGCACATGTACAAATACACACTTAGCACATAGCGTAGGCATGTACACATACTACCTGTTGAGCTTGTATTGTGCAGGAGCCCAGCTTGGCTGTTACTCTTCTCTTCTATGTAGCCTTGGACAAGTCAATACTTTTCTCTGGGTCTCTGCAGCTGTGAACTGGGTAAGAGCATATCAAAAGTGCTTTGTGCCCTTCAGAAATAGATTTATAATCCTCTCCCTCTGCAAAGACGTTGCCCAAACTGCCTGTGGCTGTCTTTCAAAAAGACTTAAGACTCCCTAACTGTTTCATCTCTCTAGTAAATATCCTAGCTAGCCTGCAAAAATTAAGGTTCTCATCACCTAATCACAAACTTAGGTGCAGGTTCTAAAAAATTCTATTTTTAGAAAACAAGTACCTAGGTCCCACTGTCTGCAGTTCTGACTTAGTCAGTCTGAAAGCTGGCACTCTAAAACCTTCATTCGCTGACTCTGCCATATATCAAAGTTCAGAATTATGATCCCAGTCCCCACCCTTCACTCATGTCGGACCAGCACAAGGAATCCCTGAACCTGACATACCAGGTTCTTGCTTCCCTAGAGCAGTGGTTCCTACGTGATGGGTTTTACTCCTGACCACAACTGAGTTCCCCTCTAACCCTTCCCTACGTTTACCCACCACACTGTCTCTACGAGGCCTGTTCCACAATACAGGTCTGGGCTCTACCCAAGCTGTGGGTTCAGTTGAAGCCACACAGGTCCTATCAGATAGAACAGGCGCCATCAGAGCTGGCTTTAACCGTTGCTCAGCAAAGCCTGCAGGAGTCTTATGAGGCTGAGAAGAGGGTGCCTAATGAGGGCAGCATGGTATGTTTGGGTCTTTCTGTTGTATGCATGTGCCCAGGAAGGAGCCAAGAACCACAGCAGAGAGTGAGTGCTTGATGAAGTTGTACCGAACTCTTCCTGGGGAGGAGACGCATTGGTCTGTGCTCCCTGTGGCCTGGGAGAGGCCCAGAGAGCAGAGTAACACAAGTCCTCCTGGGATCCCTGATCATCTGTTTACACAGGGAGAGTGGGGTTCCTTCCCACTCTCGAATATCTCTTGGGGGTGGTGTCTCGAATGTGTCTTCCAAGGAGTTCTCTCTATTGCCTCATTTAAATTCCTCTCGCTGTGTCTGCTTGTGGGTACCATGGATGAAGAGAGCTCTGGGGCAGGGGTGGGTAAGGAACCTTTCAAAGCTGAAAGATTATAGGCTTCTTTCTGAAGATCTTTATAGTGATGAAGAGATGTGCTTGATTTAGGGGTAGAAGTAAGAAGATGTGTCAGCCTTATGGGACATAGATGAAGACTTCCAGAGGGGCTTCCTTCTGACAAATCCGGCTTAGCAAAGGAGAGAGGTTTGGGAGAAGGGAAATGGAGGCGTTTCAGGTGCCGTCTATCCCTGAGGGCTGCCTGTTAAGTCAGGCAGGCCTTGTCCTGGGGACCTTTGTGATATAGAAGCTTATCCTGGGGATGGAGATGAGGTGCCTCTAGTTTAAGTACAAAATCCCTTGCTTAGAGAGCCCCCAGCTTTCTGGAAGAAGAGCATGCATGTGCATGTTGGACCGACAGACACACAGACACATAGATACACATGTACACGCACACAGTCGTACAGACCTCACACTCCAAGAAGACCCCACACAGTGTACCAGCCAACATAGATAGAGTAAGTGCAGCCATTGGACCCAGGTCTCATGCTGTTGTGATGGAGGTTTGGAGTATTAAAAGATGCGTGGGTAAAGAATAAATAAAAATAAATAAATGTTAAAATAATAAAATTATGTGTACACACACACACACACATACACACACACACACACACACACACACACATATATATATATATATATATATATATATATATATATATATATATATATANATATATATATATATATATATATATATATATATATATATATATATATATATATATAGAGAGAGAGAGAGAGAGAGAGAGAGAGAGATGTGTGGAAACATCTGTAGCTTATTTTTGTGCAGAGTATTGAATGCAGATGGGGGTTGGCTCAAGAAGAGAAGGAATGCTTCAAGGGCTGTGGGTGTGACTGTTTGAAAGCTTGAAAGGGGAAAAGGCTGAGTTACCCCTCCCATGCTTACCAGCCTTTCAAAGATTCTGTAGCCGGGGAAAGCTTGGGTTGCCCATATGACACACAAAAGCCAGCCAGTCTCGTCTAAGGCACAGAACAGAAGATGGGCAAGGGGGACCTGCACAGGAGTACAGTATTCTGTCTGACACGGTTCCACCCAGTGGAATTCTACGTTGACACCGACCGAGACAAAGAGCTCACGCTGCTTGTAGATAAGGGGAACTCTTTGATATTCTAAGGCATTGGGTTCTGTGTGTAGGCAGCTGTGTCCCTGATGATGTTGCCCACATGGAGATGGCTGCCAGCCATCTAAGAAGCCAACATCATGGCAAGTGAATCCATGTAGAGAAGAGTGGGCGGGCAGACACTTGTTGGGAAGGACAGTAGGATTCTGAGGGGTGACTGGATGTTCAGATGTCCTCCCTTTACCTCCACACAGGATAAAGACTCTTTCTCAAGGACACAGACTAGGGCATTTGTAATTTCATGAAGCCTCCTCTCTTGTTCTAGTTAACACTACCCTCAAAGAACATTTGGGGTAGAGAAAGCCCTGGTTGATAGAATTCTAAGACTCTAATCTCCTTTGGCATTAAATGGTGGTCTTGAGCCTCTAGGTACCAGAGTACCTTTCCCACAGGACTGGCTGACTGGACAGGGGAGGAAAAGTGGCCCCAAAATGTCCAGCTCAGGCCAGTTTGGCCAAGCCACAAAGAAAGCAGTGCCTTGTATGTAGGATCCCTAGGAAAACAGAGCTATGATTCTGGCCCTGTAAAGGTACCCGGAGTGTCCAGTCCTAGAGATAGTACAGGCATGAGCTGTATAGGCAGCAGATGCAAGTATGGCCAAGATAGGCTTCCCAGGCGTGAGTTTTGTAGAAATGAAGAGACCAGGAGGAGAGTGAGCCGTCATGGTTATGCCTGCAATGTTCTTGCTGTGGAACTCATTCTCTAGGGGGCAGAGCTTACCATCCAGGCACCCTGGGGTCAGGAGAGAAGGCTGCCTCCCTCCCTCTCACGGGGATCCAGGCAGCTCCCTAATTGCAGATAGGTTTTGAGGGGTGCCTTCCGGGGATTGCCTGGAAGGAACAAGTATTTGAGAATTACGCTCAGAGCGGAGTTTCACCTGAGTCACTTGGAGGTATGGGGACTAGCTCTGGGGAGAAAAGAGCATCCCATCCTCTGCTTCCATCTGTCCCTGTGTCCACGTGTCCATTTCCGCCTCTGTGGCAAGGCTCCTGCTTTGCCTGGATGGATGTATAAGAGGACAGCCAGGCTGGGGAAGGGCATGGGAAGGCGAAAAGCTTCATCTGACCTATAGGGATCAGGTCACGCTGGTAGATTCTCTCTCGCTGGGGTGGAGGCCTGGGTGGGAGCCTCCAGGAGACAATTCTTAAAGTAGGAGGCCTCCCCCGGGGCTTTGTTGAAGTACCTGTCACCACCCCAGAGTTTCCATCTGGGAGTAGCTGGCTGACCCTTACCTGCCCTTTGGGGAGAAATGCCTCCTCAAGAGATGAGAGCCAGGCAGACACTGGCCTGCCAAGCTTTAGAGGAGATGACAGACACAGACCGGATCAAGGTGGGTGAGACCTGGATGTCAGCCCCTTGAAGTCCTGATTGCATCTGTGCCTGGCTGGGACCCCCCTTCTCTAGTGACCAAGTCTTCCTGTTCCTTATGGCAACACGGTTTGTCCAGAGGAGCAGCTGCACTTTGGATGGGGTCAGGAGCAAACCTGCAGAGGGGTAGGAGTGAGTCAGAGCCTTTGGGAACTGGGCAGAATCCTAGGACTTCATTTTTAAGGGAAGGCATGGACCTGGGCCTTATGAGGTGGGGTTTTGGGGCTCTATGCACAGAAAGCCTCTGGGACAACCCTGAGGCAGGAGGCAGAGAAGGCCGGGTCAGTCTCAGTTGTCAGCCCATGAAAGCTGAGCCTTAGAGAAGTTTCTCTAGATGCATCAGGCATATGTCACTATAATTCTGTAGCCATGAAGCTCTCAAAGTATATGGACCACTTAGGATACAGAGAAGGAGACTTTTTTCCAGAAAAAAAAAAAAGCTGAGGCCCAGAGAGAGTTTATGAGCCAGACCAGGACCAATTTTCGCATATTTAGGCTGCTGGGGCAAACTGCCACGGCCAATATTCCTGTCCTGTCCACCCTCCAAGAAGAGGAATTAGAGTCAAAGGAAAAAACCCTTTGTTATGGGTCTTGAGCTGGGACAGAGGAGGTGGCCGCAGGCAGGATGCTGACCCAATTCTTAACTGTCTCTCTTGTTCTTGTTCCCAATTCAGACAATCTAGTTCCTAGGAAATTACCTAGAGCTGGGTGGCTTGGCAGAAGTGGAAGGGTTAATGTTAAGGGAGGTCAAGGTCCAGCCCTCCTCCTTAGACAGGGTTTCTGATGGGGGATCCCAAATATCACCTTAGAGGGAAGGAATGCATCCCTCTCAGAAGGCGCTCACCTTCCTGCTCGCCTTTACTCTGAGAGGCTACATTTAATGAGTGTGAGCAAGCCTTGCGATGGATACGAAGGCCAGAGAACCATGGGTTGGTCTTTCTTGGAGCTTCCAATGTAGCTGAGGAAGCAGGACACCAGGTGGCTCATGACTTGGGGTACAGCAGCAGATATAGCAGAGACTAGAGTGGTTTGCTCTGAGCAAGGCTGCTCAGCAGGGATTTCCTGAAGAAGCCCTTGCCTTGACCCTGGCTTTGAGACATTCATCACGGGGAATGCTCTGTCACTGTGACTGATGTCTCATGACACTAGGATCTCAAACAGACCAGCTTGCTTGAGGTTGATGCTCTGTTGTAACACTCCCCCCCCTTTCCTGCCATTCTGAGAAAGAGAGAAGGAAGATGGGTTCCTGCTCAAACCCCAGATTGAGCCTGCTTTCTGTGATTCAAAGCCACTTCGCCCGCTAATAACATTAATGACACTCTGTCCTCCCGCAGAGCCTGTCATTTGTGGGTCTCCAAGCACTGTGAAAACATTAATTAATCCTCACTGGCCCTTTGAGGTTGATCATTGTTCCCCGTTTACCAGCCAAGGGACCTCAGAGGAGAAGGAAGGGGCAGGTTACCTGATCGCCTGTGGGGGCTGGGCTCAGGTTTGAGTTCACAGTCCTGACAGAAGCAGACTCTAAACAGTTTGCACTGCTGTGAGGCTCTGACCCTGAAGCTCTGAACCTGGAATGTCAAGATCCTGCCTTCCTTCCCCAAGTGGGCATCTCCTCCTTGTGGAGCACGGACTTGTGATTCCCTGGGGTGGAACTGCTGTCTTCCAAGGCTCTCCAGGACAGCTCCTGACCTGTAGGTGTCAATGTCTCCCAGGGGGGTCTAAGAGCAGGCTGGTGGTTCTTTGGTGGGCCCTGGCTATGGTGGATATGGAAAGAGGTGGCGTGACCATCAGATGATGAGCCAGTCTCCATCCTTCCGCAGGAACTCGGGACAGTTTCCCTCCACAGAGGTTGTGGACCCGTCTGTGTGTGCAGGGAGCACGGGAGCAGGGATGGATGACGGTCATCCCTGTCCTAACCGTCCTTCTCTGCCCTGCAGGTTCCATGTATGATGGGCTGACTGACAATTACAACAACTACGGCACCACGAGCAGAAGCAGCTACTTCTCCAAGTTCCAGGCAGGGAATGGCTCGTGGGGATATCCGGTAAGGAACTGCTTCCATCCTGAAAGATCTGGAACATTTGTGGGCATGGCCTGGGGTTCCCAAGGGAGAAAGCTTTCACCGGTTGCTCAAAAAGAGGAATGCAGACTTCAGTCAGTCAGTCAGGATTGCAGATCTGATGAGGGCTGTCAGCTTGGCTACTGCCTCAGAGGGGACTATGTGCAATCTCCTTTGATGCTGATTGGGTATTTCTGAGTATCTCATGAGAACATTTTAGAGAAAGCGTTTTTAAGAGTCTGTTTCCCAATTTTTCTGATTTGATCAGGATATATGAGAAGTTTGAATTCTGGTCCTTTGTAAACAGAGGGTTTTTTTTGGGGGGGTGGAGAATCATGAAGTACTTTCTCTTTTCATGTATACTGGTGATCAAAGAAGTGCCCCGAAATCCCCTGAGATCAGGAGAACATGCTGCTTCTGCAAAGCTGCCCTTCTAGGAATAAAGCTTTGTTTGGGTTTTCTGGTCAGAGAAGTCTGGGTTCAGATTCAAGCTCTGCCCCTCACTGAGCTTGCGTCTTTGGGGTTCGACTTCCAGGACTTAAGTTCCTCACAAGTCAGGCAGATATAACAAAGACTTCTTGGGTTTGTTGGCAAGAGTAAATGAAGTAATATGCATAAAAAGCAGATGAAAATTCGCAAGGTTTAAAAAAAAAATTAAAGTGGGTGGAGCTACTTCTAGATCCTTTAATCCTGGTTCTGGCTCTGTCTTCTCCAACTCCCTCTACCCACCTAGCTGTTTCCTGAGATACCTACAGAGCTGAGCTCTATACACAGCACTGTGCTGTGTGCTCTGGATACAGTCATGTGAATCAGCGTATCCCTGGATATTCCAGAACCAGGGACACCGGGCTATGCAGCACCCAAGGTTTCCCAGAGCCCTCAAGTTCCATGATTTTTGTTTATTTTTGCTAATTTCAACATTAACCTGCTTTGTCCTTGGGAATTCTTTTGTGAAGTTCCCAAAACATTGAACAAGCCAGGATAAAAGATACGCTCCCAAGCAGAGCTGGGGTGGGTCTTCTAGGGGATACAGGATCAGCAGCATTTGTTTTGAACAAATGATCACAGATGCCCCTCCAAGTTGCTGAAGGTCCTGGGGTCCTGTGCAGGAAGAGTGGGCAGTTTGTGAGTTTTGGGTTCTTTTACAGTGGCTCGATTTCCTTTCTTCGTCTGTATCTCTCGTGGGTGTTATGGATTGCAGGTGAGAGAAATGCAGGAACTCAGTCTGCTACAAATTCACTTCTTGTCCTTTTTCTGGGCCATTCATATTGGTGGTCACTCTCAGGATAACATAAAGGTAGAGGATCAAACTGAACAAACTTGCAGAGCACACATAGATTTGAAAGGGCTTTAACACAGAGGGTGATGATGTCCAGAGAGATTCGGAAGACGTCTTAATGATGCAGAATAAAGGGGTTGGGTAAAGCCCCCAGAAGGCAAAAACTGAACCTGTTGATCCAAGTGATTAATCATGCCGTGTGCCCAGTCTAGAGCTGAGGGGTTTCTAGGCTGTTTCCACTCTCCTCTGAGACTCTGGGTAAAATAGTAAAGTCTGAGTATAAGTTTTCCCCTCCACAAAATGAGACTGATGCTACCAGTTTTTCTACTTCATTCCCGTGGATATCATGCTACATTAACCATGTTATCAAATGAAAAGTGTAACCATGGAAATGTAGGAGGAGGTGTTTCTAAAATACCTAATATGGCCAGTGCCTTTCTAACACTTTCTTATAATTAACTCAATCCTTAACTGTCTCTCTTACCTTTAATGTTCCCCAAAGGCCCCCACACCTCCCTGTGCCCATTTTCTGACAACCACTGAAAATCCCTTTCCTTCCCTGAGCCCCAAGGCCCAACCCTCTTCACTCCTTTGCTGGCAGCACTGCAGACATGACTCATGACAGGGTGGCTGCCGAGGCTTGTCCCGTCTCCTCTCAGTTCAGGAGAGGCTATGGGAACTGGGAAGAGCTGAGCACACACGAGGATTTGGCAGAGGGAGGGGGCTGAGTCGGGAGGAAGTAGAGTAATTGATATTGGAGCCAGACGTATAATCAGCTGCGCACTGAGCAAAACCAAATGGGGGTCCAGATTGAGAGAGGAGAAGAGTGGGAAACACGGCAATAGTGATCTGTGGTGTGAGAAAACCATGCACCTGTGGGATCCTTCCCATGGTTGATACAACTAGCATGGAATGTTGTATGTCCCACCCTCTGGTGAAACCAATATGGCAGCCCAAAACAGGAAATACGGGGAGGAGTGTATGGCCGATCTGCACAAGCATTGTCAGCATGTTTTCAGGAGTTGCTAAGAACTGGTGAAGGACCATTTCCTACAGATACATTCTATTCATTTGGTAGGTCAGCCAGCTGGCATTGAGAGACTGCAGGGTACAGCATCATGTGACACACATTGTAGATGACACGGCAAAGACTCACTTTGCCCTCCGTGAACTTCAAGTCAAGTTGGGAGAAGCAAAGGTCAACAGAAATAGATAAAGACATCAGAATATATAAAGCACCAGCATCCTGCTGAAATGTTTCTAGAGCCTGTAGACATTTTTAAATGGAACTGTTTTCAGTGTGTCTTAGAAGCCATCTTGGTACCACTATCATTTCCTTAAGATCCTGTTACATCAGAGACAGTATTGCCTGCTTTGAGCTCTTCGTTCTTCAGAGTTGATTGTGATTCCAAAACATCTCACCATTCTCAAATACTAAGGCTTTACCCCTAGTGAGTAAATATTCTCTTTAAATATAGAGTAGGCAATAGAATAGGCACATTCTAAAAGAAAATTGTAACTATAATTTGGAATTAGTAGTGTTACTTTATAGTCTGAATCATTAACAGCCTTATAGTTTTAAAAAAAAACCTTTTGCATTTTATCAGTAACCAATTATATTACAAATTTTAGGAAACTGAATATAAAGAGCCTTATAATTAAGCTTAGGAAGTGAGTCTGACATAGGAAAAGCATCTAGGGGCTTAAGGAAAATACTGGTCCAAGAAACCATTTGCCTCAGCATCATCCTACTGACTATGGGTCACTCCCTCAGCATCATCCTACTGACTATGGGTCACTCCCTCAGCATCATCCTGCTGACTATGGGTCACTCCAGCCTCCTTCTCCAGAGACAAAATATCACCTGCAAGACAGTAATAGAGCCTAAGAGTCCTACAGTCCTCTGGAAGAAGGAGGAAATGGTGACATGAGACAAAGAATGTCCCCACACCTGACATCTCAGATGGGCTGACTCTGCGCCCATCCCAGTTCTCAGAGCCAGACCAGCAGACAGGCAAAACACCAGTGGATTTTAAGGTAGGAAACTCAGGTCCAGAGATGACAAATGATTCACTGAAGGACACACAGGTGCCCAATAGTATGGTGCCCTAGATCCCTGACCTACGACCCGCTCACCTGGGAAGACTCGTCTTCCTTATTCTAGGAACTTACACGTTTTGTGTTGTTGATTGTAGCCGTCTCCATAGATTTCTATGTGTCAACAATGCATCCATGTTTAGGGGACTCACAAGAGGTCTACAAATTCAAACCCTTTCATTCCTCTCTTCCCCAGCCTTTCAGCCAATTCTTTCCTTGGGAAAGTCTAATGCCAACAAGAGAAGGAAGGGAATGGCCATAGTTTCTCTTCCTAGACTCAATTTTTGTTCACTTGGCAATAATCATTAATGGAAAAGTCATAGTAAACTTAGGAGGTAAAATACAGAAGCTAACTACTTGGGACATAATTGAAATAATTTTGAAAAGATTTATTTATTTATTTATTTATTTATTTATTTATTTATTTAATGTACATTGGTGTTTTGCCTGTATGCATGTCTATGTGAGGGTGTTAGATCCCCAGAAATGGAGTTACAGATGGTTGTAATCTGCCATGTAAGTGCTGGGAATGGAACCAGGGTCCTCTGGAAGAGCAACCAGTGCTCTTAACTGCTGAACCATCTCTCCAGCCCCAATCTTTGTTGCTATTGTTGTGTTGTGTTGTGGTTGTGGTTGTGGTTGTGTTGTTTTGCTTTGTTTTGTTTTGTTTTATGAGACAAGGATTCTCTGTGTAGCCTTAGCTGTCCTGGAACTCACTCTGTAAACTAGGCTGGCCTCAAACTCAGAGATTCCCCTGCCCCTGCCCCTGCCCCTGCCCCTGCCCCTGCCCCTGCCCCTGCC
>NC_034594.1:110161291-110174077 GCF_900095145.1 Mus pahari | reverse complement strand
CCTGCCCCTGCCCCTGCCCCTGCCCCTGCCCCTGCCCCTGCCCCTGCCCCAAGTGCTGGGATCAAAGGCATGCACCACCAACACCAAGTGTCTCTGAAAAAGTATTTTTTAATCTGAGATTGAAACACAGTTCTATGTCCTGCGTCCTGAGGTCTGCTATCCCAGGCCATTCCTATCATTAAAACGCGCCTCCATAAGAGCTCCTTTCCTGGGCTAGGAGCCCAAGCAGAGTTACCTTGGGCTGCAGCTGCTTCTAGTTGGAAAATAGAATCCTTTGGT
Organism: Mus pahari; assembly: GCF_900095145.1. Classification (NCBI taxonomy): domain Eukaryota; kingdom Metazoa; phylum Chordata; class Mammalia; order Rodentia; family Muridae; genus Mus; species Mus pahari. The sequence goes on along the minus strand of NC_034594.1, from coordinate 110,173,798 downwards.
CCCTCTTAATTGTCCGCATAATGGGTCACTTAAAATACCTTCCTCTGGTTCAGGTAGACCAGGATGAAGAGACTAGAGAACTGAGTCCACTTGGAAAGCATGGATATTCTGTTCTAACGCTGTCAATAGTCACTATCATATGGGTCTGTCTCAGATACAGCTGAGGCAGAGGGTGACAGCAAGCCTCGCTCGTGTGCACATCAGAGCTAGGGTTTTCCTATTTTTAAAGCAAGAGACACATCCTGAGCATGAATTATTTTGAGAGTTTATCAAGTCAAGTGTCCTTTGGAGGTGGGTTGAACTTGATCATCCTTCCCAGGATCTGATCTATAGAGGAAAGAAGTTGTGTTGACAATACCAGCCAGTTCTGAAATAGGGTGAGCCATGGTGGCTGCCATATGGAATCACGTGTATGCTCAATTAAATCCAGCTTGGCATTCCTGAATCGAGACTCTCCGGGAACATAAGGAAAGAGAATCCTGACTTTGCCCTGGATCTTTCCCTTAGCTACTTACCTGATTGATGCACCTGTGCTTGATGGTCCCTTAACAACAGGGTGGTGTGGACTCTGCACCAAAAACCTTTACTCTGAAGCTAACCAAGCCTGTTTATTCTGGACTCAAGGCAACCTGTGGGAGCTTCTGGTGCAGATAGCAGAACAATGGCCGTCTCAGGCTTTGGTGGGAAACAGTAGTTCCATGCTCAGTGCTCTCTGGGTTGGTGGCTCACCTCTGTCAGAGTTATAATGTTGGTTATGCAAAGGGCTGGGTTGTGGAGCACGAAATGTAGAGAGGTTGCCAGAGAAACATGGCAGGACCCCTTGTCCTAGGAGTAAAAAGAGGCTGCCCTTGCTAGTCCACAGTTAACAGAGGCTGGGTCTCAAGATAGCATGATGCAGAGAAACAAGCTTGTCTTGTCTCAGGACCTTCAGTTCGAATCCTGGCTCTCCCCCTCCATTATCTGTGTGACTCCAGGCTGATTCTTAATCTGCCTGAGCCTCCATCCCTGAAATGTGGGAGATCTCTTTCTCAGTGTAGTAAGAGGACTATGTGTATAATTTATTCAATTAGCAGTGCGAGGCCCGGATTGTAGTCTCAATGGCACTGCTACAAGATGGGGGACCTGGAATGGCATTTGTCCTTTCAACATGTAATAAGGATCTTTTATTAGCTCCTTGCCAGAGCCTAACACTCCGTAGGCCCTGAGCGTCCACTCGTGACTCGAAGCTGCAGGGCTGAAGCCAAACCTGGGTAGCTCTATGGTTGGTGTTGGTGCAGCTCCTTCAGTCCAGTGGCTCTGCTTCAGTCCTCTGGGTGAGTGAAGGTTCTGTGCCTCCTTCCTGTTCTCATCTGAGTATCTCTTACCGCCAAGAAAAGGAAGTTAGTTAGCTCTTGCCACAGCTGGAAGACATGGTAGAAGTTCATTAACTTTAGCCATGCAGAGGGGTAACTGAGGCAGAGCACGTACCTCTCTGCTAAGTAACTACCCTGACTTAAAGATCAGGCTCGCCTCCTTCCCTGCCCCCTCTTCCCACTCCTAAGTGCCACTCCAGGTGTGCAAGCTGGGATCCTTTGGCGGTGCCTGCTGGCCTTCGCCTTTTCTTGCAAAGTCCAGGTGAGAGAAGATAGACTCTGACATGGCTCCTGCTCTAGGAGGGAGCGATTGATGGATTTGCCAACTCGGTGTCTCTGCTGCCAGCTCATGACTCACTCCCACCAAGCCTTGAGAGATAGGAGGGTCCCACAAGGGCCCCAGGCTATCACTCGACAAGAAGAGACAGCTATCCTACTTGCCAAAGGACAGAATGTACTTCAGAAAGCAAGAGGAGGTATACGAGAGAGTTGGCAGTGACTGGAGAGGGGTAAATGTGCCTTGTCTCTTGCAACTAATCGCTGCTACGGGCATGCTCCTGGCACTTCAACTGTGGGACTTCATCTATGACATATGTCCCTGCATGGGCCCTCTTTGACAAGCCACCATCTATCAGAGTGGCTCTGCTTACACCTGACAAGTCTCTAGGTCCAGTCGCTTCCATTGTATGCTTCTCCCTCCACAGCTGGCTTAGCTTACCAGAGGAGTACACACCTAGCTGAGGGCCTCTCAATTAACATTCTGAGCCTGAATCCTTCCTTGGGGAAAAGAAGTGGAGGATGCTCACTATGCCAGCCCCATGATCCTACAGAGATAGGAGGATGTGGTTATGGTAGATACGTACAAATGGCATCAGTGAGTATGAGCTTCGGATGGGGGACCAGACAGGCCTCTGAGAGATGCTGTTCTGTGTGAAAAGAGAGAAGAGAGAGTGGAGAACACAGCAAAGCCCCAGGGCTGGGGCCGAGGAGTAGGGGCACTGCTCTGGCCATCCCAAAAGAATGCACCACCACATGGGGAAGCAGCTTGTGAGATGTCAGCTCCAGGGCTCTCACAAGCCCCACTGGCTTTCTGCAGCCAATCCCTTAGGACCAGAACTCACACTGCTTCTCAAAGTGGATTGAGCATGTCTACCCACTTTCCTCCCTGATCCTCTTGTTCTCGTGGGGACTGCAAGATACGTGAGTGGCATCGTGTTAGGGAAGGGGGGGGGAAGACTGGGTGTAGCTAGCCCAGGGCATGGCCAACAGCCCAGGACACTGTCAGCAGCCCAGGACACTGTCAGCAGCAGGCCCTTCCCAGAAAAGAAGGTTACCGTCTCCTGGGACAGCAAAAGCTAGTTTCAGCTTGATGGATCAGCTATGGTTTTCATACAATTAATGTGGAGCTCCAAGTTGGTGGTCAAACTGGAAGAACCAAGGTTCAGGCTGATTCACCAGGGCTCAATTCCTCCCTCCCTCCCTCCCTCCCTCCCTCCCTGACTAGGGATTAGAAGACAGGTAATAAAGGTAGCCACTGAGCACAGGGTAGGGGTTGTCTTCTAAAATGGAAGCTTCCAGAAAATGTAGCCATTGCTTTCTTCCCCGCCCTCACACATTCTAAGCACAGCCTCTGAATCCTTCTGGGAATTATGTGAAGAATCACGTAGAACCAAGAGTAATAAATGTCTTTAGTTTTCTCCAGAAGTGATTAATAGAGTTTTGTTTGGGGCCTTTTGGGGCAGCGGGGGAGCTGACAAAAAGCAATGTACTTAACCAGCATGCTAGTCTTTAAAGTCCTTAACACTGTGGTTAAAGACAAAGACCAGATGAAACAGCAGCCCGAGAGAGGATATAATTAAAAGCTAAATTCTACAGCACATGCTGACTTCAACCTCAGTAAGCCTCTGTTTCCTGCTCTGTAAATGAAAGCTGTCAGGGGTGGGTGATTGGCAAGCCTTCTCTGCTAGGGTTGTAGGGTTTGGGGATGTGGCCCTCAGTCTCTGGATTGTAGCACGTAGGGGCTTGTGAGACGTTCTCACCCCTCTGCCTTCTCTGTCAACTCATATAATGTGATAATCCCTGGGATTAAGGCTGTATTTTGAATTCCCACAGAACATTCACGTTTTTCGTTCGCTGACTCGGTCCTTGGGCATCCATGAGATGGGTGGGTAACCAGGGACTTTGATTTGCAGGAGAATGAAGTGGCAGAAAAGTGCAGGGGCTTGCTCATTGCCTCACAGAGAGAGTGGGCAGAATTGAGTCTGAAGCCCAGTGGCCATGAAGGGCCTGGAGCCTTCAGGTGGCCTGAAGCCTGAGGAGAGACAGGAGCTGGGAGGGGCAGGAGATGGGTGGTTTCTCTCCCCTGCCAGGGAGCTCTAAGCCAGAGAGTGGGGACTAGATGGAATGGCCATAGATCTGAAACCATCAAGGGATCTTCTGGTGCCTTTACTGGTGAGAATTTTCCTTTTGTCATTGAGCCCAGAGAGACAAATGCAGTAGCATTTCCCAGGTGGGTGGAAGAGCCACCCCACCCTTTGCTGGGGTGAGGCTCAGCTTTCTCCCCCAGGGCCCTGGCAAGTCTCTGCGAGGCCTGCCTGCCTACTTGCCCCAAGAGCGCAAACTCAGCTGAAAAACAAAATCAAATCTGGTTGTGGAAAGGCAGGGCGGGGAGGGGATGCAGAGAGACACAGGTGGGGAGAGGAGCAGCTTGGGGGGCCCCTCCCCTCCACCCCCACCCTATGTACCGGGGAGCGGCCTTGAAGTGGAGGAAGACAGGGCTGAGCCAGGTTAGGCAGGACACTGTGACTTCAGCAAAGGCTGAACGGCCTGCCCCAAACCAAGAGCCTTCTGGGGCAGTGTACGGTTGGAGAAACTGAGGCTGGCTGGGGAAGTAGGCTGACTGCCCGGCATACTCAGTTAGGCAGCAGGGAGAGAAGACTGAAGCCAGCTCTCCTGACTGGAGTTCTTGTCACTTGGCCGTGTTAAACCTCTCTTTGCCACCCTAATCTTTTGAAAACTCCAGTCATGAGCACTTAGTATTACCGTTTATTAAAACCATTATTCCAACTATTGCTTATTTTTCAAGGAATCACTTTTAAATTTCAGTGCACTTCTGTTGAAAAGAAACTACACACCACAAATGTCAGATGACAGGAAAACAGCTTCCTTTGCTATTAAAGGAAGACTAGCCATGACCGTAACAGCCAATAACAGCACTGTGAAACAGAACTCTTTTTAATGCTAGTGGGGTGAGTTTAATGCTAGCGAGGTGTGTTTAATGCTCTCCACTGGAGATTTTGAGTTGTTTTTGCTTCGAAAGAGATGTGGATGAGTGACAAAGAAGCATAGGGACTCGCCCCTAGGCTTTGTCCTCACGGCCATCAGACTGGAAATGCAAGCATTTCGCCATGCTTCGGTGATGGTTACTGCCTGTGTCCTTGAGATCCCTAAAGCCCTCTCACATCCATGGTGCACACTGAAAACATGTGAAGATTCTGAGTCATGAGATAATCATGCGGGATGGTTTTCCCACAATGACTTCCACCCAGGTCATGTAGAAATCTGAGAGCCAAGGGAAAAGGTGCCCAGATGGAGCCTTGCCACTCAGTAAGGTCACCAGCCTGTTCCTTGATGAATACCTTGATGAATACGGGGAGATGAGGTCTCTGACTCAGTGCCTGCCAAGGGCCACGCTCTGTGCATTAAAACCTCCTTTGGGACCAACCTTAAGAGGATTCAGGAGCAATCCCCCAACTTCTCCCACCTTCACCTAAAATCCCAACCACCCCTCTGGAGGCCCCGCAGTGCTGGGCTCAGAATGGGAGCACTCAGGAGCAGCCGATGACCCATAGCTCCCTATTAACTACATAGTCTTGAAGTAGGGTGGCCCAAGACACCCAAATCCATAGAAACCCAACAATAGTTGGCTAACTCCAAGAGATGCCAGGGTCTAGCTCCCACTACCCACCTTAGCACTGGTGGCCCTTCTCTCCTCCACATAACTTATGTGACCCAGCAGTGTATTTGGAGCAAGGTGTGGTATAAGGGAACTAGTTCCTCCTCTCAATTGCTACGCTCATGTTCCTGCACAGAACACACCAGCTATAGTCATCACAAGGTCTCTTTTGTCACTGGTGTCCCTTGGGCCAGAGGGTCTTTGCAGCTCTGGTCTTCAGGCCATAGACTTGTATGACACCAATGAACGGCCAAGCTCATTGCTTCTTTTGCCTTTTCTCTCACACCCCACAGTGCTGAAAATGGAACCTGAGCCCTTATACACACACGAAGCAAGCACTCTCTCACTGAGTTTCCCCCTCCCCGAGCTCTAGTCTCTTTTTAAATATAGTTAAGAATCTGTCATAATCCACCAAGGAAGGAGAGACAGGTACCTCCTTGGCCCATAGTCTTTAAGTTTCAGGCTAGCCAATGACTAGAGACACTTTGTTGTCTCAACAGAGGGCCACCAAGGATAGAAGCTATTTGCTTTTTTCAGTTCATTTGTTTTATTTTTGTTTTGTTGAGATTGTTCTCACTATGAAGCCTAAGATGGCCTAGAATTCATGGTTCTCCATGTTCAGCATCTGGAACATCGGGATTTAGAGGCATACACCATCATACCCAGTGTTCTTTGCTACTTAGACTTTGTTCCCATCACCAGACTCTAGTAGCTGGTGGCTGGGTTGGCTGGAGAGAAAAGCTAAGAGAGAGACCAGATATAAAAGAGAGAGAACCAAGAGGCCTTGGATAAGATCAAGGAATTTTCAAAGATCTTCCTTACCTAAATCTGCCTCTGGAAAGATGAATTTCTGTACAGGCTGGGTGTGTGCTTGTGCATAAGTGTATGCAAGTGGGTATTTGTGTGTGTGTGCATGCGCACATGCATGCTTGCATGTACATATGCGCATACACATGTTCATTTTCCAAAGGAGTGATCTTTTACCCTTGAGTGGGGTAAGTATGGCCACTTACTTTCATATGAGGTTCTTGATGATCTAATCAGAAGAGGATTCGAGGCTTTCAAGGTCTTCAGTGCCAGAGAAGCAAGTTCTTCAGGATATGCCTCTTCCACAAAGTCTTTGGCCCTCTTCTAGCACTGAGACATCCACACAACCTCAGGGCTCACAGGGGTTCTGGGGCCACTCAGCATCCCCCCAACCTTCCAGAACAGGCTGGAAACACTGGATGTGAGAGATTTATCTGTATTCTGCTGGGCAGCTAGTTCACACTGTGGTGCTCCCCGTACTCCTCCCTTCCTGTGTTGACCCATCGCTGGGACAACTGAGTTGGCCTCTGAGTTCAAAACCCAGAACCCATGACACTGCCGTGTAAAATGACTGAGGCTCCAATTTGTCTGAGTTCATGAGAGAGAGAGACAGCCAAAAAAACATGGGGGACTGGAGAGATGGCTTTACACTTAAGAAAACTCTATGTGCCCTTCCAGAGGACAGAAGTTTGGCTTCCAGCATTCACGTCGCTCAGCTTGCAATTCTCTGACTCCATTTCTTTTTTTTTTTTTTTTTTTTTTTTTTTTGGTTTTTTCGAGACAGGGTTTCTCTGTGTAGCCCTAGCTATCCTGGAACTCACTTTGTAGACCAGGCTGGCCTCGAACTCAGAAATCCGCCTGCCTCTGCCTACTGAGTGCTGGGATTAAAGGCGTGCGCCACCACGCCCGGCCTCTGACTCCATTTCTAAGGGATCTGGCACCTCTGTCCATGTGTATCCACATGTGCACACACTCTTACACATAGTTAACAATATATGTTTAATCTTTAAAAAGAAACATGCGTATAAACTCTCACATCCTTGTCCCATTCTCACTCTGACAGTGACGCGAGCTACAACAACCCTACTTCTCCAGTGGGTTGGAGGAGGAAGGAGAGGATCTGATAAAGCAGGGAGGAGGATGTAGAGATGGAGAGCTCTGTAGCTGCTACAATGATCGGTTCTGATAGCAGTGCCAGCTCAGTTTCATGACCTCAATGTATATGAGGAGACCCTATGGGCTTCTCACCCCCATAAGGAGGACCCGGAACCTACAGCCAAGGAGGCCAGGTCACAGGCACACTGGGTGTCTCCAGAGAGAAAGTCACCTCCCAAAAGCCTCTCGGGCTACTGACCAGAGTTCTGTAGTGCCCTCAGACCTGGGCTGCAGTCATCTTGATGCTCTGGGAGCTCAGTCTTCAGCTATCTGCAAATGTCTCTTAATACCAATGGATTGGTACATGCTCACAGTTCTTGCTCTTCGAAGGTCATGAGAGACACTGACTGTTACTGGCCAGCTTTCTCACAAAGTCTACATATGCTTTCAAGATGGGCACCCAAACTTTTGTTTTTTACATTTTAATGTTTTTCTAAGGTGGCTCATCCCTATAATCTTAACACTTATGAGGCTGAGAAAGGGTAATTATGACTGGATGATGAGTTAAGACTATATCAAGCAAACAGACAGACAAAAATCAGTAACAAAATGTATTTGAGCTCTGGAGCTGGACTACGGTGGAGTCTGCTGTTGTTCCTCTTCTCAGTAGATAGGAACTGGTTGTCAGTGGGGCAGAGGTGGTGCAGACCTTTAATTCCAGCACTCAGGAGGCAGAGGCAGAGGCAGGTGGATCTCTGTGAGTTCAAGGCCAGCCTGGTCTACAGAGCAAGTCCCAGGACAGCCAAGGATATACAGGAAAACCCTGTCTTGAAAAACCAAAGAAACAAAACAAAACTGTTAACCAGACAGTACCCTTGGATCATGGGCCTCTCTCGGATGTTTCTGGGGTGCCCCTGGGTTTCAGGATGTCAGTGATGAAATTCTGGCTGTGTCTCTTCTCTGCCTTTGAGGACTTCACAAAGAGGCACGCCCACCCCAGCCTCCTTCAAGGCCAAGTGGCACCTCTCTCTGCCTGAATGTGTGGCTATCCTCACAACTGTGTGCCAGGAAATAAGAAGTCCAGCCCAGGTTGGGCCCTCTGCTTCTCAAGACGAGTCAGAGACCAACACTCCTCCCGATGAAGTCCCATCTTTGGTGACTCAGACCTCAGCAGCTCCCTTACTGACTCTGACTGCTAAATAGGCAACCCACTATGACTTTCAGAGAACTCTATGCCTTGGGTCCTGTGTGCTCCTCTTGGTGCCTTGTTAGTAAAGGAACAGAGTCTAAAAGGCCCCAGGAACGCTCAACAAAGTATCTGCATATTAGATATAGCTTGTTACACAGAAGTGGACAAAACTCTAGTAAGATGCCAGACAGCTTGTTGTCATTACTGTGTAAGGGTCCTCAGAGGGTACAGACAGGCTATGGTAGTTGAGAGATAAACAACCATGGAGCCTGTCCTGCAGGGGCTTTCTGGGAAGGTCCTTTCTCTAGAAAGCTCTCTCTGGGCCCACAGGGGATGAGGACTATGTGAAGTTGTATGCATACTGGCTTTCATGCGAAGGGCGTGGGGAGATTGCCTTGCTGAACATGGCCCTGTTGGACACCCCACTGGGTGTGTGACTTGCCAGGCAGAGAAGGGTGTGTCGTGTGGCAGAGCCAGTTTGGCCAGCCCCACCTTGTTGGCAGAAGCGTGGTTTCAAAATGGGCTAATAGCTGGGGACACGGACACTCTTTTCATCTCAGCCTGCCTGGCACATGCGGCTCCCAAAGAGCTAGGCAGTTTCTGTCTGGTTATGCAGAATTGAAACAGAACTTTCTGGGATCAGCCAGGTATCAGCTATGTCCCAGGTCAGGGTAAAGGGGAGTGTCCTGAACCTCAGCAGACCTCAGGCTGTGCCACCTGTCTTGCCCTGCTCAGAGGCCCTCCTATCCTCTACCAGCCCATTTCATCTGTGGTAGACCCCTGGGCAAGGAGGCCATGGGGAACCCAGTGCTCAACAGCAACTGGAGCCTCCATTCCCAGGAGAAATTCTCTCCTTTCCACCAGTGCATGCTGGGAACCCAGCCACCCCCACCCCACTCCCCACCTCGACAGGGCTAGGCACAGTAAAATGCCTTTTGTTTGAAAAGCTTGGGGGAATAAATGAACCCTGCTGTGGTAACTGGAGAGCAAACAAGACCAGGGGAGATTAGGTGTGCAGCTGGAGGAGTCCAGCTGTGGGCATCCAGAGCCAGGAAGGGGCACAACAGACTTGATGTAGACAACAGGTTTGGGCAGAGACTTGAGAAAAATGTGGGGTTCAAAAGGTGGGCAGAGAGCAGGTGAAGCAGTGAGGCCAGGGTGTGTCTGCTGTTGTGGGACATCGTGATAGGGGGTGTTAGGAGGGAAGGGATGGCTGGTTGTGGAGGGTATGGGGGGTTGAGGGAGTAGGGTCAAGTTGATGTGCTTGCCTGGTAAATAGCAGAGATACAGTAAGGTCTGCAGCAAGGTTGGGACTGGTGGGAGCTTTGCCTGAGAAAGGCAGGTCTGAGCATGTGAGGTGGCAGGGCCAGGGGGACCCTGGGGACTGGTGGGAGGAGTTAGGAGGTGCCTAGGACCACAGTCCAATTGGTAGCAATACAAGAGAAGGAAGCAGAAAGAACAGTCAGGTGGGTACCACCTTGTCCAGAGTGGCTGCTTACTGTCCTGCCCAACGACTTTGGCAAATACAAGTTTCTTGGGCCTTAGAAGCCTAAGAAATGTATTGGTTTGCTTTGATCCAGCTCACTCTGGAACTCACGTTCCTTGCCTACACAGTGAACAAGTGGGCTTCCTACCTAAGGAGGAGCTGGAAGAGAGGGAACATCAATGTGGGTTAAAATGCCTCCATCTTCAGGAAGAAGGAGGAGAAGGAAAGAAAGCATTTGGGGGGGGGGGGAAGAGGGACTTAAAGGCAGAGCCACTAAACAACCTGGGGGCTTCTCTAGCATAATGAAGTGTCTTCCTCAGATGCAGGAATCGCCACTAAAAGGAAAAAAATACCACCCGGCACAAAGCCTGGCTTCCCTTTCTGATCAGGTGACTCTCCTAATGATTCCTCCTACGTCATTAGGAAAAGGGCGGGCAGAACACAGGCTGACCATGGGGAGGTTTCTGGCCCATGCAGTCTTATCTGGCTTGCCTTGGACTGTGGTCATGAGAGTTGCCTCCCAAGAACTCCACAAGTGTTCCAAGTGGAGAAGGATGTGTCTGTGCCCACGTTCTGGGCTTCAACTTACCAGCCTGCCCAGCCTGCTGACTAAATGGTCAATTCTGCTCCCAGGACGTGACTTTCTGGTCTGGAATGTTTTGATTCATGGGCTATCCCACCTGAAGTGTGAGTTTCCCAAGAAAGCATGAGATAGTCTTACATGCGAACTCGTGCACTCGTGTGTGTGTGTGTGTGTGTGTGTGTGTGTGTGTGTGTGTGTGCACGTGTGCGTGTATGCCCCCTTTGTATTCAAAGAGGAGGAGGCTGCCAGCAGATGCCTATCTGAGTGTGGGGGTGTGACTGGAGAGACATTGGCAGCAAGGCTCTCCCACCTGCTGTGGGCACAGGTGTCCATTCATTCTCCTCTGACTGCAGCTGTTTGCTGAAGACTTAGAGACAGTGTTTGGAAATGGAGGTGGGATTGCTATCGCTTGGAGCCCGGGGGCAGGGCCACCACAAACATCCTGTGGTGTTTGGGCATCCAGACAATGAAGATGTGTCCTGCCACAGATGCTAGGAGCACCCATGTAAGGAAAGACTCCTCCATCTTGGCAGAGCGCCTGCTGAGTTCACTCTGAGCTCAGCAAGGGGCTCTGAATACTGGATGTCTCCTTCCTGGGCCCTCCCCCCTTATGGATTACCTAGAAACTTCTTTAGAAATGCTGTGGGTTATTAAGACCCCCTCAGCTAGGGACTGAGGAAATGGCTCAGCTGGTGAAGTGCCTGTGGTGCGAGCATGAGGACCTGAGGTTAGATCCTTGTACTCCCTTGAAAACCGGGCACAGCAGTCCACATCTGTAACACCAGTGCTGGGGGAATGGAGATGAGCGGACTGCTGAAGTTCATCTTCCAGCGAGACTAGCTCATGAATCCATGAGCTCCATGCTCAGTGACAGAACTTGTTTTAAGAAATTAAGATGGGGGAGGGGAGCGGAGGGGACGGGAGAAATAGCTCAGTCAGCAAATTTAATGTCATGCCAATATGTGGACTTGCATTTGAATCCCCAGTGCCCATGTAAAAGGCCTGGCATGATGGCATGCAAGCCTAATCCTAGCATTAGGGAGGCAGAGACAGGAGGGTCCTTGAAGTACATGTGTGTGTATGTGCCCCTTGACCAGCTCCTAAAGGTGGCCAGTGTGAGAGTCAGAGAGATGCAGATGGTCCACGTTCTTGTGTCATGTCCAGTTCTAATTTACAAACATTAGTCTAATGATGTCTAATGACCCTCTACGTCATGAACAATTAGGATCTTGGTTATACAGCTGGAGAAACTCAGATATATTGGCTTGAAGCCCCTTGCCTCTAAGGTTACACCCAAGGAGACACCTGACACAACCAAGGCTGTGGGACTCCAGCCTGTGCTCTTGACTGTCACACAGCCTTCTCAGGCATAAATCCTAACCTCCTTATGCTCGGGGAAAGTGTTTGGATTCCCATGAGGCCACTGCCAATTCAGCCTTAGAGACTGCATCGTGGGCCGCCTGTGCAGGCGGGGTTAGAGGCAGTAAGTCTGCTTGACCTGAGCCTTGGAGAGTATCCAGGCCTGTGTAGGGTTAGGAGAGGACAGCGTCTGGCTGAGTTTTTCTCCTGCTTGCTAAAGTGACAGCAAAAGGCACTGGAAGTACGAGAGAGTCATCCCCGGCTGTCACATTCGTACAATCCAGCCCTGTGACTTTAAAAGCTAAGGTGGGGCTCCCAGGAATGGATGACACTACTGGGGTGTGGCTGTCGAGAGGGGTCCTCGCCCATTCCCTGGGGGCAGCCCACCTCGCTGAGACTTGCCAGGGCAGCCCTCTGCTCCCTTTCCCAGCAAGACTTGCAGAGCCCAGAACCTCTCTCAGGCTTAATCAGCAGGATGGCGTCTTTGCTGGGTCTGGGCCAGGAGGGCATACGCACTGCTCATCAAGTGTCTGAGATGACGTCCAGGTGTGTCACTTACTGAGAACAAGGGAGCTCCTGTTGCCCTGCCGGGGAGTGTTCCACTCCCCCCGCCCCCAAGGCACCATCTGCCGCCTGCCTTCCTTCCTTCCTTCCTTCCTTCCTTCCTTCCTTCCTTCCTTC
>NC_034594.1:110114405-110161271 GCF_900095145.1 Mus pahari | reverse complement strand
TTCCTTCCTTCCTTCCTTCCTCTGCCTGATCTGGAGGCCTTGGTACATTTTGCATATAGTCATCAGGGAGTCTGGTTCACCTTCAAATGCCAAGAAAGCCACCAGCTCCTCCAGCCTCTGCCTCACCATTGTTTGTGTCTCTCCCAACTCCCACAGACCAGCTCACTGAGCGGCAGGGTGGTTTGACCCAGTTTGAGGAAGAAAATTGTGCCCGTTTGGTGTGGGTAAAGGGAGTATACCTGCCACCCCCAAGGTTAACAGTATCCGGTTTCCCGGTTTTGAATACCACCTTCTAACTGGTAGCTTGACACCGCTCTTTGGGGGGAACTGGAACATCAGCCCCTCCTTAGTCCCATGTTGCTAGATCCCACACATAGGTGGTAATTGCTGGTCACACAGCAGCCTTCCCTGCAGACTCAGTTTGATTACGGTTTCTCTGTTCTCTTTGTCCTTCGATTAGGGTTGGGTGGGCAACCTCCGAACAAGCGAGCGGGACTTGGCAGTCGCTCATCCCAGCAAAGGTGACTCCCAAGTCGGCACCTGTATGGGGAGGTTTTTATCAGGCTCAGTGTTGATCCTGTTGTCTGAGAACAAGTTCCAGCAGGCCAGACCCGCCAGCTTACGGGTCTGGGAAAGCCTTCTGTGGACAGTTCAGGACCAGAGCTGATTCCCACCAGGCTCCTCCCAAAGAAATAACTTCTCTGTTGGGCTTACAAGACCCTTAGAGACATCTCGTTGTTCACAAATGCCATGAAAACTGCCAGCTCAAATGGGACATTTTCCTTTTGGATGACTTTCTGCTTTGGATGACTTGCTTCTCCCGCAGCCAATCTAATGACACAGAGGTCTCCCGTCACTGACCCTTGTGTGCACAGAGGATCCCCAGCTAGCAGCTCAACTAGAACAGACATTTCAAACATGTGCAAGTGCTGAGGCCGGCTGGATGGGTCAGAAGCTGCTTTGTGGGGTGGCCCAAGTGACAAGGCGAGGGCTTAAGACAAAGCCCGTGGGTACTGTTCACACTGAGTGGCTATTGGAGGACCCCTCCTCTCTCCCTTGCAGCCGCCATCTTAGGCTTTGCCCATGTGGCCAGATCGGTGGCATAGAACTTTCTTTCATATATTCCCACAATAAGAAGTCTATTCGCAAGGCTGGAAAGATGGCTCACGGGTTAAGGGCACTGACTGCTCTTCTAGAGGACCCAGGTTCAATCCCCAGCACGGACATAGTGACTCACAACCATCTGTAACTGGAGTTCCAGGGAAGCTGACAACCTCTTCTCAGCACTAGACAGACATCCAGGCAGAACACCCATGTACATACGATAAATTATGTTTTAGAATTTAAAGGTGAAATACATTTTACATTGCAATTCAATGTAGTACAAAGCAGGTTATATCTCTATTGTGTTGCCCTCTGTACTGCATGTTTTCCAAATATTTTTCCTTATTCTATACTTTTAATAAAGATGGGGAAAATCTGCTAAATGGTTTCATATTCCACAGTGGCCTTCAACCTGCTGGCAAAATAATGCCCTAGGTCCCTTTCTCTGCAAATTTGTCCAGATCCTCTGAACACTGTAAGGGGGCAAGGGAGGGCTGCCTTTGTGGACAGCAAGATCCGGGCTCCCAGTCCCACACTAAACCTCTCACTCCTCCTTTCCTGCCTAGATCTACAATGGGACCCTCAAGCGGGAGCCTGACAACAGACGCTTCAGCTCCTATAGCCAGATGGAGAACTGGAGCCGGCACTATCCCCGAGGCAGCTGTGCCACCACGGGCGCCGGCAGCGACATCTGCTTCATGCAGAAAATCAAGGCGAGCCGCAGTGAGCCTGACCTCTACTGTGACCCAAGGGGCACGCTGCGCAAGGGCACCCTGGGCAGCAAGGGCCACAAGACCACCCAGAACCGATGCAGCTTCTACAGCACTTGCAGCGGTCAGAAGGCCGTCAAGAAGTGCCCCATGCGGCCACCCTCCTGCACCTCCAAGCAAGACCCGGTGTACGTGCCACCTATCTCCTGCAACAAGGACCTGTCCTTCGGCCACTCCAGGGCCAGCTCCAAGTGAGTGCTGCAGGGCTGTGGTGGGGCCAGGTGGGAGGGAGGCAATCTGCAAGGGTGGCTCACTCTGCAATGGAGGCTCACTCCCAAGGAGGAGGGGGGAGACGCAGCCTGCATCCTGACTTTCCTACTGCCACCTTGAGGAGTCTCTGGTCTGATGGACCATGGACCTAGAGGAGCCCTCAGGGTGAAAAGGCCACAGAAACCAGACATTGTGGACACAGGTCTTCAAGGTCACAGCTATGACCAGAGGGAGGCAACCGGAGAGATCAGCAGGCTAATGGCTGCCACACTGTGTCTCTCTGATCAGGGGCAACAGCAGCACCTGGGAATGTGTTAGAAATACTTGTTCTCAGGGCTGGAGAGATGGCTCAACAGTTAACAGCATGGCCACTCTTCCAGAGGACCCAAATTTAATTCCCAGCACTCACATTTGTGACTCGCAACCATCTATGAGACACCGGTTCCAGGAGAGCCAGTGTCCCTTTCTGGCCTCCAGTTATACAAGTAGTACACAGATATTCATACAGGCAGAATACCCATGCAATATAAAATAAGTTTTTGAAACTAAATATTCATTCTTGGGCCCAATACAAATACCTGGAGGTCCTAGCAATGTGTGTTCCAACTAGTCTTCCAGGTTCTCTCTCTCTCTCTCTCTCTCTCTCTCTCTCTCTCTCTCTCTCTCTCTCTCTGTCTGTCTGTCTGTCTCTCTCTGCCTCTCTATCTCTATCTTTCTGTCTCTCTGTCTCTGTCACACACACACACACACACACACACACACACATACACTCCACTATGAAGAGAGCCATAGGCACATGGTACCTTGGGGGGCCACAGTAACATTGTCTCTACCTTTTGAGGCTCAGAGCAGCATGAACCTTCCACTGTCTCTTATCGCCTAATAACAGCTCCTCATTTATTTGGCAGCTCTTTGGGGTGCATCTACTCCGTCCAGGCCCTGTGTCAAGCACAGGAGACACAGCCATGCTGACAGCCCAGAGCAGCTCAGGAACACATTCTTGGTGGCCAAGGAGCTGTGTGTTCTTCCTAGTCAACCCCTTTCCAGGCAGACCCTGGGGAGGGGTAAACCAAGCCCAGAGACAGCAGTGAGCTTGCCCAAGGCCACACCAAGGGTTCTCTACCCTGCACTCTTTCCTACTAGACCCACACAGTTCTGAAAGGAAGCGTAATTCCGTTTAAAGCGGACCCTTTGAAGTACACAAGATGCGCCATCTGCCCCCAACTGGAGGGCTAAGATTGAGTGACAAGCCATGCAGAAGGGTCATGTGACTGAGGAAGACAAGGCAATGTCCCCTCCACAGAGAGCACATGTGCCACTCGTCCATGGCCAGAGAACTCTGCCCCTCAGGTGATGTTTCAGAAATGAAGCTGCATCACCCTAGCTCAAAACTATGGCTTGTCCTTGAGCACCAGCTACATACAGCAAAGCATCAGTCTAGTACCAAGGAAAGGGTTCCCGCTGCAGATGCTGAGGACATCTGTGGGGGTAGGACTGGGTACCACAGATGGTCTCTGGGACCTTTTCTCTCTGCTTGGAAGGAAGACACACTCAGGTGGGAAGGCTGCCTGTGGTTGCACACCATGGGAGCTTAGGGAGCTCCCAGCCAAGGATTCCCTTCCTTGGAAAGGCTTCCTGGAAGGGAGACTCAGCAGGCCTGGGCTGGGCCTTCGTGCCTGAGACTGAGGATGTCTTGCTACAACCAACAGACTCTTGCCAGAGTCTAGGGAACGTGCCAGAGGTTGCAGGGGAGCCAAACATTCCATTAAAACAGTGAGCTAATAGCCATTTGCTGTGGTTCAACCTTGTGCGTGCACTTCAATGACTGTCTGAGCAGTGGATTTGAACCTGATGTTTGGAGAAGCTGTGGATGGTTTCTGAGCTGTAGAACAATCTAGTGGACAGGATTTTAGGACCTAGTCAAAGACTGCACTATTTTGGGTGGAGTGGCTCTCTAGCCACTAGCCCCATAAAAGTGATCCTAACACAGACAAATATGGTGGCTGTCGGGAGAAAAAAGACTGAATAAGAATTTGTGAGTGCAGGTGTAAGAAGCTAGCTGGAAGTCAGACAGTGATGGCGCACACCTTTCATCCCCCTCACACTTGGGAGGCAGATACAGGAAAATCTCTGTTGAGTTTGAGACCAGCCTGGTTTACAAACCGAATTCCAGGACAGCCAGGGTTCTGTTACACAGAGAAACTCTGTCTTGAAATAAAACAAAAAGCAAACACCAACCAACCAAGCATCTTGCTGGACTTGGGGAGGGAAGGACAGACAGAATAGACAGACCACTCTCTTTTATTTTCCCAGGATCACAACTGTGGGATAGATGGGGAGTTTCATCTCAGGAAATAGGGCCAAGTTTGTGCACAGTATGAAGGTAACTCTTTGGCTTTGGCCTTAGCCCCTGAGAGGGATCTCATACCAAGAGAGAAAAAATCCAGCACACAGCCTTTCCCTTCCTTGTAGGGAGTTGTTCACAAGGTTTTCTCCAAGACAGTCTGCCCTTTTCTGCTTCTCTAGAGGGCAGATAGTAGCTGTGGTATTTGAGTGGAGAAGGAAGAATTTAGAGCCTGCTTGCTGGAGTTCCCATGCTCACCCTGTAATACCCTGCACCCTACTTTTCCAGGATCTGCAGTGAGGACATTGAGTGTAGTGGGCTGACCATCCCCAAGGCTGTGCAGTACCTGTGCTCCCAGGATGAGAAGTACCAGGCCATCGGGGCCTATTACATCCAGCACACCTGCTTCCAGGATGAAGCTGCCAAGCAACAGGTAACAGGCTGCATACCTTCCTTGCTGGTAGGTGCTGAGTCTGTCAGCCTGGGCCCCACATTTGGAGATGAGTGGAAACATTGTGTAGTTGGTTCCCAGACACTGGGATAAGGAGTATTCCTGCCACTTCAAGAGCAGAGCTTCACCCTAACCTGCCAACGATTGCCTCCTGAGTGGATTTTCCATGGGAGCATCTCCCCCACTGGCCATTGCTATATGAACTTTTCCTACATAAGATTAACAGCTGTTCACCTGATAGTGTACCAGTGACAAACCAGAATAGCAATCCCCCCAAACACACAAGATGACATACCGATGGTTTCATTGAGCTTATTTACAAAGCATAGTTGGTAACTTACAAAAGCACAAGTGACCCCAAAACAAGTCTCATCCCAGCATAGATGGAGCCCCACCCCCAATCTTCATCTAACCTTTCACATTCTATATGCTCTATTACCTCCAAGACCCAAGTAGCTTGGGAAGAATTCCACATCTCTGGGAGGTGTGGGAAGGAGTGGCTGGAGTCTCAAGTAAAGATTTAATAATTCTCTCCATCCCCACCTTCTAGGAACAAGCCCAATCTTTTATTTATTTCTCTCTCTCTCTCTCTCTCTCTCTCTCTCTCTCTCTCTCTCTCTCTCTCTCTCTGTGTGTGTGTGTGTGTGTTTGTGAAGTGGTCAGAGGACAACTGTCAGGATTCAGTCCTCCTACTGTATGAGTTCTCCTACCTACTGTGTACATCCTAGAGGTTGAACTCAGATCATCAGGATCTGTGACAAGCACTTCTACCCTACCCACTGACCCGCTGACCGACTGACCCATTGCCCCAGCCCTCAGCAAACGCAATCTTGAGGGTCTCTTACAAGCAGTTTCAGCTTCTGCACTGATGGTAATAATAGCTGTTCCAGTGGGAGGAATATGGTCTGCAGCAGCCATGGAAGAGTCCCATGGTTCAGTGATAGCCATGAGTTTCACAGACACCCGCTGCTTCCGATTCCACTAAAGGATATGACTATGCCCCAGCCCTTCCCTCCCTCCCTCCGTGAAAACAGGGCTCATTTATGCTGCCCACACTGTTGCCCAGCTAGGAGAACACCTACAAGACAGAGCATGGCTGTGTGTGCCACAGTGGCTTCCTAGAAGCCTGGGGTGGTTTTCACCAAGATTTCTACCACAAGAGAGCTTCTGAGGTACCGTGCATGTGTCTGCCTCACCTTAGGATTCTGAAGAACAAGAGTATGGAGGTGCATCTTCTCCTCTGGCCTTCACTCTGCCCCAGGAGAGGAAATGATGAGAGGAAAAGATGGCTCCAGACCGAGGAGAGACTTGTTTAGGGCCCTAAGTAGGATAGGAAGGGGCTAGGCTCTGAATTCAGGTCTTTGGGTTTCATGTCTGGGTCAGTTATTATAACCTCACTGCTGTATTTGTTTGTGGTTAACTTGTGTGCTTCTCAACTGATTTTTGTTGTTGCTGTTGTTTGGGTTTTTGGGTCTGAGAATCAGTTACTTTGAACAGAGAAAAATTGTCTCTCCCTCCTCTCCTTTAATCAATACGGCCACTCTCTCGGCAGGTCTATCAGCTGGGGGGCATCTGCAAGCTGGTGGACCTCCTCCGCAGCCCCAATCAGAATGTCCAGCAGGCTGCTGCCGGGGCCCTGCGCAACCTGGTATTCAGGAGCACCCCCAATAAGCTGGAGACCAGGAGGCAGAACGGAATCCGTGAGGCTGTCGGCCTCCTGAGGAGAAGTGGGAGCACGGAGATCCAGAAACAGTTGACTGGTAGGGCGTCCCAGAAGGGATTCGGGTGGGGAGTGGGCAAGGTGGCAGGGTGTGTCTCAAGCCTGTCCCTCTAGGCTAGGTCAAGGCACAGCTGTGTGGGTTTCATTGAGTTATGATTCAGGAACTCGGTGGCACTGGCTTCCATTGAAGTGGTGACACCCAGATGATGACCTCGGGTGGTGCACACCCTTCAGAAGGCATCTTCAAGGCTGGGGTGCAAGGGAAGGAGCCTTGTGTCATGGGCACTGAAATATGTAGGTGATAGAAGGGGGGCAAGGCCAATGGATCAGGGTCAGTGGATCTCAAAGGATGGCTGTTGACACTACAGTTACCCTGTGCTCACAAAGTATATGAAGCACGCAAGGTAGGATACAGGATAGAGGAGCCACCATGAAGACCTTGAATTAGACTGGAGAGGACAAGAATGTTCAGAGTAACAAACTAATGAGAATTTCTAGGCCCACTACCATGGTTGATATTCTCTGTGTATTGTTTCAAGTGGAAAACAGAGAACGGCTTAGAACTGAAGCAGTTCTAAGTTCCAAAGCGTGTGGTTAAAACCAATGACCAACCGACTGTATTTTAGGAGCTGTGTCCATGTGCCTAACTCTGACCTAACCAGAGAACTCTGAGATGTTCTAACTCAGAGAACCTGCAATCTACATGGGCACTGAGAACAGGATCATGAGGAAATCAGACAATGGGTCTGATGGGCCAAGCCTACCTGGAAGGTAGCCATTTGCCAGAGCCTAGACTCCAGGCAGTGGCACTAGAGAGACCTCAGGTCTTCAGAACCCGCCACGTTGAGCTGACCGTGTCTGTGTCTAGGGCTACTCTGGAACCTATCTTCCACTGATGAGCTGAAGGAGGAGCTGGTGGCCGATGCCCTGCCTGTTCTGACTGACCGGGTCATCATTCCTTTCTCTGGCTGGTGTGATGGTAACAGCAACATGTCCCGGGAAGTAGTGGACCCCGAGGTCTTCTTCAATGCCACCGGCTGCTTGAGGTGAGAGAAGAGGGCATGTAAGGTCTTTCTGCTCAGGTCCTTCCACAGTCAGCCTCCACTCCAGCCAACATCCAGCCACCATAGGAAACATACCACTCAGTCTGGCCCTACCTTCTGTGGGCTGGCTCCAGGACAGAGAGTCAGGTATTAACCATGTCTGAGCCTGGCTATGCCTTGCAATGCCCCGAGAGGATCTAGAGGACGGCATTGGGAATCTAAGAGTGGAAATGGCCTGCGTTTGAATATCCAAACTGGTTCAACTAAAATCCCCCTCCTCCACCCACAGAAAAACGTACTTCTTGTGCTATCTTGAAGAACATTCTTTTATACAAAAAGTCTACTGACTGGCTGCTCATGAGTCACCTCCCACCTGAGTGCCGAAACCATTTGCCATGTTCATTGGCGTGCGGATGGTGCATCTTGGCCCAAGGTTATTTGAGTTCCATAGCAGGGTGTGGCAAAGCCCTGGGAGGATCTGGATGGGCTTGCTCTCAGAGCTTTAGGGTGGATACCTGCATGGAGTATGGAAACCATGGAACAAGGTTCCCTTTAGTATCTCACTTAGCCACAGTGGAATTTGTCCCCCAGAACTTCAGAGAACTTCCAGAGTAAGGGTGAAGTTAGTGTATGCTTTGTGTCTCCCGTTGTGCTTCTCCCAACCAGCCTCCAGACAGCCTCTAGAAGGCAGAGGCTGGGTAAATGAAAGGCCAGAGGAAGTAAGGACTTTATGGAGGCCACATGACTGTTGGATGTGACAGAACACACACACACACACACACACACACATATCCTATGCATGCACCATACACACCTAGGGCAGGAGGACCCACAGTGCTTGGGAATGAACACACCTTTATAAAAGATAGCTACATCTGGACCCCAGGTTAACCCCTTGCTTAGTTCTGGTCCAGCACCTCCTCAGATCTGCTTTGCTTCCACAAGAAGACAAGCAGCGGCTTCTAACTCCTGTCCCTCAAGTGGTCACTAGAGGGCAGGGGGAACTGGGCTGCCGGATGCAGTGGAGAGAGCACTTGTGAGTCTTATACCTGGGGACTACAGGACAGAACCAACTGAATTCAGAGGAGACCCCTTTCGGCCAGGGCCAGGCAGATGCAGCTGAATCTTTTCCTTCTTAATTTTTTTTTTATCATTTATTCTTTTCTCTTCTCCTCTTCTTCTGGCCACACTTTCATATTCTGCCCTGTGCTTTCTGCTGCTCTTCGCTGCACATGCCCACCGCACTCTGCCTGTCCCTGCCCTGCCCTCTCATCACCCCGTCTGCATCATCCTCCTCCCTGTTCTCTCCCACAGGAACCTGAGTTCAGCTGATGCTGGCCGCCAGACTATGCGGAACTACTCTGGGCTCATTGACTCCCTCATGGCCTATGTCCAGAACTGCGTGGCTGCCAGCCGCTGCGATGACAAGGTGAGGGTGCAGGCCCCTGGTGACACCCCATCCCCAACCCTGAGTTCTGTGCCCATAGCTGCAAATCCCAGAGCCACACACTTAAGTCGGGGATTCTCCTAGTTCTGACATTTCTCTCCCAGAATCCATGAGTCAGGGTTACACTTCCCAGGTGCTTGTAGACTCTGTCTCAGAGACAGGACACCAACAGTGGCAGTAGAGGAGACATCTGGAACATGCAAGTGCTCTCTGCTTGGGCTCTGGGGGCCACATTGTTTTTGTAGTGAGCCCAGAAAAATGTTCTCAGGGGCCCCATTTCCTTCCTGAGATGAAACTTGTACCAGTACCTCCAGAAACACCATCAGAATGCCCCCTATCTACCTTCTCTAGACTTCTGGATGCAGGAGCATGCACAGATTGAAAGGCAGTTTATGGGGAAAAGATAAA
Organism: Mus pahari; assembly: GCF_900095145.1. Classification (NCBI taxonomy): domain Eukaryota; kingdom Metazoa; phylum Chordata; class Mammalia; order Rodentia; family Muridae; genus Mus; species Mus pahari. Next base: position 110,151,774 of record NC_034594.1, on the reverse strand, counting down.
TGGAGGCAGGGATACTTCCACCACAGCTGGGCACAGTTCAGGACAAGTCTAGTCGGTCCCCACACCCAGGACACCAGGGAGATCAATGAAAAGAGATCTCTCTCTTGCTTCTTTCTCGGGAACTGACAACAGCCCTCCAAGAACAGCCTTGTCGTTAAACTGCAGGACAACGCATTTTCCTTCCCCCTGCTCTGTGCACATCTCCTTTACCCAGATAACCTAACTCTGCTACCCCCGTGCCCTAGCCTGGTGGCTCACCAAAAGCAAATGCAGCTGTGAACCCAAAAGCTGCTGTGAAGTGCTAAGGCCATGTCTCATGGCACACAACAGCTTTGATGTTGGGAGCTGAGGGGTAACCATGGGAAGAGGGGACAGCAAAGAATAACTAGACGCTTTGAAAACCAGAAGGAACTGGGTCTGGAGAAGATGTTTTCATTCTTCTGCCCCACACGTGGTCTGAAGAAATGCAAGTGGTCACCACTGTTTGCCCTGTGTACTATGTGCAAGGTTCCATGGTTGGTATTTTTCATGTGCAGTTGGCCCTCAGTAACCAAAGATGTTGGTCCAAATTCCTATGCATACCTAAGTACACGGTCTCAAGCCCTTCTATAAAAGGAGCATATAGAGGCTATATTTGCATATAACCTATACACACTCCTTTGTATACTTTAAATCATCTATAAGTTATTCATGAAACCTAATATAATATAAATGCCAAATAAATAGTTATTAATAACGCCAAGAAAGAAATCTCTAAGTATTCAGGAATACCTCTTTAAAAAAGAACTATTTTCGATTTGTGGTTGGTTGAGTCTGTGGATGCTTGCAAAACTGAGGGCCTAGTGCATAACCGACCCCACTAGCCAAGAAAGGTGAGGCTGGCTCATTTTACAGTGGAGGAAACTGAGGCCCATAAAGGTGAGGCAAGTCATTCAGACGCAGACAGCCGGGAAGCGACAGAGGCTGGAGTCGTGTCCGGTTCCCAGGGTACACCTGTGAGATCTTTCCAGACTGACAGTGGTACAGGCCATTCTCAGGGTAGGTGACAGGCCCGGAAGTCTGTTGGGACAGTACTCAGGCACCCTCTCCTTGTCCCCAGTCGGTGGAGAACTGCATGTGTATCCTGCATAACCTCTCATACCGCCTGGACGCCGAGGTGCCCACCCGCTACCGCCAGCTGGAGTACAACACCCGCAATGCCTACACCGAGAAGTCCTCCACTGGCTGCTTCAGCAACAGGGGTGACAAGATGATGGTGAGCAGGGTCCACCCCACAGCCCTCTTCTCTTGGACCCAGAAAACAGCCCTAAGGATGGGCCATGGTCAAAGCCCTGTTCTTGGGAGGCCACTACAGTCCTGGAGCTGAGGCAGGGTCTAACACCTAGAGTGCACAGGGGACCCACGTAGGCTGTAGCAGCCAAGGACAAATGTTCCAGGCCCCTTTCTGCAGGCCTCCATTCCTCTTACTGTGTAGTGGGGAAACCGTCCCCCTGATCTCCCCCTGGTCTCTGAGCACTGGGGACGCAATAGAAAGGACTCTTACCACCCTGAGCAATGGTTCCCAGCACCTGCTGAGCCTCCTAAGAAAGATGCTGTAGACAGGGGCCAGGATCTAGAAGCCAGGCTCCAGTTTAGCCTGGAGTTCCCCAAGTCGCTAAAATCCTCAGCATCTTGCTGCCAGACTCTAGTGTGACCTTACACAATTGGAGGCTCAAGGGGTGAAGCTGCCCTGGCGCATGCTTCTGAGATGCTTCTTAGAAGTCATCTAGAGAACCATGGTCCATTCCCTCACTTTGGGGATTCTAGGATGCACAAAAGAAAGAGATATGGAAGTGTGGGGGCAGTCTTCTCCCATCCTTCCCCAAAGAACCCACAACCTGAAATTGGGGCAGAGGCAGAATGCCTGGGTATGTTCTATCATCAGGCTCCTCACTGACATGCCATCTGTCTACAGAACAATAACTATGACTGCCCACTTCCTGAGGAAGAAACCAACCCCAAGGGCAGCAGCTGGCTGTACCACTCAGATGCCATCCGCACCTACCTGAACCTCATGGGCAAGAGCAAGAAAGATGCTACCTTGGAGGCCTGTGCTGGGGCCCTGCAGAACCTGACAGCCAGCAAGGGGCTGGTGAGGAGCCCCACTCTCCCATTTCTCCAGCCTACCCTCTGCATCTCCCACCAGACTATCCTTTCCCAGGCTGAGTCTCTCAGACACATCTGGCTCCTGAGTAAGCTTCGAGCTACAGATGTGAGCATGTTGAGCCTTGGTCTGATCACCAGAGCAGTAATGGGCAGACGCACTTCTGCCCTCTGAGAGCATTCATTCTGGGTAGTGCCCACATTGTAGTCTCTTGCCCTATGTTGCTGACCATTTGGGTTCTGTACGCGGGGATGAGGAGTATATTTGTCAAGAGAAATCCCCATTTGATGAACTGACAGATAGATCGTGTCTGAGGAACGGGCAGATTCAGAGAAAGTTGTGATGGAGTCAGAAGTTTAAGGACTGGACGGTGTAGGGAGAAGCCAGAGGGTATTTGGTAGATACACAGCTGTTGTTCCCCAGATATACTTAGAACAAAAGAGGCTTGGGCAACAGTAGATGTGGGTATCCTGAGGGTCAGGATAGCTTCCAGGGTTGTAAGAAGGATGAGCCTGGAGTTTCAAAAGACCCCAAACTGGCCTACGTTAGGTCATACCAGGATGTCTGTTCGAGATCCCGATGAGCTGGCTTCCTTGTGAGGGATCCTAGTTCTGCCTCCATACAGACCCAGACCCTTTTAATCCATCTTGGTCTCTGGCAAACTGTCAGTAACTGTGGACTGGATTCTGCAGAGTTGGAGAGTTTGAAGAAGAAAACCAGATTCTCTTCGATTGTCATTTGCCCTTGGCCATACGGGTTTATGTAAACAGATATGGAGAGAGGTGTCCTACACAGAGGAGCTGAGAGTGAGGGGGAGGGACACTGCTAGTCTAGACACCAACCCTGGGTCACCATGACAGAAATGATATTCTCTGCCTACCCACATGAGTTTCAGATTGACCCCACCAAGCACAGGGGCAGGTAAAGCCTGACCCTTCATAGTCACTTAGCCTGAGCAGTTTTGTCCTAACTTTAAGATGAAAGAAAAAGGGGCTCAGGGTTTTTGTTTGGTTAGTTGGTTGGTTTGGGGTGTTTGTTTGTTGTTTGTTTTTGCTTGGGATTATCTGCCTCTCTACTAGCTCTGGTGCCTGGAGGCCAGAGACCAGCTCCTCCCTGGGTCTTCTCTCTTAGATGTCCAATGGTATGAGTCAGTTGATTGGAATAAAGGAAAAGGGCCTGCCACAAATCGCCCGTCTCCTGCAATCCGGCAATTCAGACGTGGTGCGGTCCGGAGCCTCTCTGCTGAGCAACATGTCTCGCCACCCTGTGCTGCACAGAGTGATGGGTAAGAGCCCCTGTCCTCTCCTCCATCCACACAGGACACTCACACCCATGCTTTCTAGAGCCTTCTAGAAGGTCATCCTCAAACCGTTCCTTAGTGCGAGTGTTCTGAGGAGAAGTTGGCTTGAGAGAGGTGTAGGAGGGAATTCTCACCTTATACAGGAGTCTATAGAAATCCATCTGCGTTGGAGCTCCTATGGGTCCTTGTGGGGCTACCTTGTTTACTTCCTGAGCCCATTCCTCAACTCCTTTCCCTATAGGAAACCAGGTGTTCCCAGAGGTAACCAGGCTCCTCACGAGCCACACCGGCAACACCAGCAACTCTGAAGACATCTTGTCCTCGGCCTGCTACACTGTGAGGAATCTGATGACCTCACAGCCTCAGATGGCCAAGCAGTACTTCTCCAACAGCATGCTCAACAATGTCTTCAACCTGTGCCGCAACACGTGGGTAGAGGAGCGACCTACCCCACCCCCCCCACCCCCACCCCCACCCCCACACACAGTAGCACTTAGGGAGCAGAGAACATGTCTAAGGGAGGCAGGAGACAGGATGAGGAAGAGAGTCTAGAGGCTGAACGCTAAAGAATTGTGGCCTCTGCCTCCAGGTCCTAGAAATGGATAGGAGGGACAGTATACTTCTTAGCTGAGGGACATGTGGGACTCTGGACTGTCTGAGGATCAGTAGGAGGCATAGAAGAGTAAGGGCCAATTACATAAGAGAGCTTTCCTTGCTTTGTACGGCTCTTTCTTCATCCAGTGATAGGGAACTAGCCTCAGAGCAGTGTCCAGACGGGCGGGGGTGTGAGATGGTCACACTGGCTAATGGCTCAGGCTCACTGTCCCTCTTAGAGTTCCTCTTTCATGTACTCAGGACCATCCCACATCTCTGGACCCTAGAGAGGTAGGTAGCAAGGGAAGGGTCTTCCTGTGTCACAAGAGCTCTCATCTCACAAACTCACTTCCCACCTGCATAGTGCCTCCTCACCTAAGGCTGCAGAGGCTGCCCGGCTACTCCTGTCTGACATGTGGGCCAGCAAGGAGCTGCAGAGTGTCCTCAGGCAGGTAAGAGCATAAGCCAGCATCTCCACCATCCTGACCACACCCTCCCCACGCTCGTCCTGCACTTAAGTCCCAGCAGACTGGGAAGGGAGAGAGAGACTTGTGCACCTCACAAAGCAAGGGAAGGCCGACTCAAGGGGAGAGTTGGGAGTGGATCTGAACATCAGTGAGTGTGAGTTGGGCTCTGACAAGATCTACCTCAGGTGTCTTGTAGATGGGGAAGTGGAGGAAACATGAGAGAGACTCAGTGTGAGAACACTTAGACCAGTGGTCCTCAACCTTCCCAGTGCTGCGACCCTTTAATACAGTTCCTCATGTTGCGGTGACCCCAATCATAGAGTTATTTTCATTGCTACAATAACTGTAATTTTGCTACTGTTATAGAGTGCAATGTCAATATCTTTGGAGATAAACGTTTGCCAAAGGGGTTGTGACCCACAGGTTGCCAACTGCTGAGTTAGAGTAAGGTAGCAAGAAGTGTGGACAAAGGGAACACCAGCCATTTCGGAGCATCATGTGTCCTAGGAAGGTTTAGGGCTTAGTTACAGAGATCTTTCCATTTCAACTCAAGAGTTTGCCCATGTGCCTTTGGTTAGGCCTGTCCTCATCCACCTGAGACCCAGAAAAGCCAACTGTGGTGCCACACAGGAGAATCTCTAGGAAATGTAGGAATTCAAAACCATCTTTGATGTCTTAGTCATTACTGCAATAAAACACCATAACCCAAAAGCAAGTTGGAGAGGAAACACACACAGGACAGGAACCTGGAGTCAGGAGCTGAGGCAGAGGCCATGAAGGGGTGTTGCTTACTGATGTGCTTCCCATGGTTTGCTCAGCCTGCTCTCTTATAGAACCAGGACCAACCAGCCTGGGGACGGCACCGCCCACAATGGCCTGGGCCCTCCCATATCAATCACTAATTAAGAAAATCCTTAGAGCCAGATCTTGTGCAGACATTTTCTCTGTTGAGGTTTCCTCCTTTCACATAACTCGAGCTTGTGTCAAGCTGACATACAACTAAACAGGATGCTCGGCTATGTAGAGAGGTTGTACATGAGATCCTGTCTCAAAAATGAAAATCTCTTGTTCCTTGCTTGATTTCTGCAAACACAAGTAGGAAGCTCAAATGTGCAAGAGCAAACACAATTTACTAATTTGCTGATATTCATGGCATTATGGTCTCTTAATCAGGTCCCTGTCACCCAGACATATGTACATAGTAGTCATACTTGTAAGTCCAAAGTCTAGATAAATCCAAGGATGTTATCAAAAGGCTCCTGGCCAGGCATCAGGCCCCACAATGCTTGTCCCTATGATGGCTCACGTTTTTGTTTCTCCCCTCGCAGCAAGGTTTCGATAGGAACATGATGGGAAACATAGCTGGGGCCAACAACCTCAGAAACTTCACCTCCCGGTTCTAAGAAGAGACTGCCCAAGCAAGTTCAACTTGCAGGTGAGAATTGGCCTGCCCCATGGCAAGGGATGCTTCCAGATCACCACTACAGCCACTCAGAGGCTAGGCCTGTACATTATTTGGAGAAGCACCATTTGGCCTGACAGGTGACCAAGGAGACCAGAAGAGACCATTGAATCCTCTAGAGCTGGAGTTACAGATGGTTGTGAGCCACCACATGTGTGCTAGGACTCGAACCCTAGCCTTCTGGGAGAACAGCATGCGTGCTTAACCACTAAGCCATCTCTCCAGCCCCTCCATCCTTCTTAGAACCCATTCTCATTCTGTGTGTGCTTAGTGTGGACGAGCTTCATCTCCAAGTAATGCTTCTAGAGACAGGAAACTCAACGCCAACATTCTGTCAAAGCTTTGCGAGCTGAGCATTCACTAGAATCGATTGGGATGCTGGCCTTCTGTCTTAGCAACTCCGCTTTGATAGCCCTTAAGTGAAGTACAGAAAAAAATTATTTTTAAATGGGTATCCAAAAGGGTTTCTCATATAGATAAGCCAAGAACCACAGTTAAATATTGAAGCAGACACCTTTGAGAAGGTATGAGTGAGAAGCAGCTTGCAGTATGGGTCAGATCTTCTGGTGTGGCAATGTCTCACTACCTGTAACTCTGCATGTTGTGGTTGTTAGGGCTTTAACCTACATCCTAACACATTCCAGGTAAATACCCTACCACTGGCTTCTAACCCCTACCCTCCTTTGTTTATATTTTGTCTTCAGATAGGGTCCTCTTGTCTCCCAGACTAGCCTTAGACTTTGTAGCCTAGGTTGGCCTTGAACATGTGACTCTATTGCCTCAGCCAAGTAACCGGTATTACAGGTTTACACTGCATGCCCGGCTTTCTTTACACTCCAACATGATAGTTTCTCTTTCTAGAAAGACACGACCCAGCTGAGAAGACCTCAGGCCTTGAGAATGGGTTACTGGCTCCATCCTGTGCGATATTTGGAGACGTTCAGATGCAACCAAGAGCAGCCTGAAAACTGTGGATGATGGAAATCATTTTTGATTCTTTTTTTTTTCCTTAGGGGAACTGGCAGGTTATAGGGTTGGGGAGGTTGGGTGGGGGGGGACTTTCTTGAGTTAAAGGGGCTTACATCTGATGTCAATACTTTCTTCTCTGAGAAACAGTATATATATAATGTGTATAATGTAAGTATGTGTGTATGGTGTACGTGTGTGTGTTCACGCATGTGTGTGTGTGTGTGTGTGTGTGTGTGTGTGTGTGTGTGTGTGTGTGTGTGTGTGTGTGCCTAAAAGCATAACCAACAAGAGAAACAGGCTGGGTGTGATGATCCTTTGCAGTTCACAGGCAGCACAGGGGACCCTCTGTGTCTCCCTTTATAGACATGTGGGCTGCACCCACATGAAAGCTTTAGCCAGCAGAGCCCCAGACTTCAGAGAGCCTTCGAGCAGCTATTCCAGGAAAAAGGAGAAAGGAAGTAAGAAGAGCACCTGAAGCCAGAACTGAGGGGATGTACTCGCTCATCTCCTCAAGGGGATAGGGTAGGAACAGGTGGGCACTGCCTGCTCAGGCTTCTCACAGAGCAGAGAGGAAAACTGGAAATTATTTGCAATGTGCCTCGGACCCAGCTTGCTGAGTGTCAGGTGAGGGAGTTCCCAGAGGCTGAAGGAAGGGAATTTGGATGGATGGGCCAGGTAAAGGAAGTGTCCTGTTAGGGCATCAACCAACCCACATCCCAGCCATCAGCCTCTTTCTTCACGAACCCTGGCTGTCCTGTCTGCACTCTATCTCTGTGAAACAAAATTGCCCAGTGGGGTAGAGGTAGCCAATCGGGACCCCAGCCTTCACACTGCAACAGTAGTACCAAAAGAACACCTGAGAACCCCATAAGCGAGCCTATGTGAAGCCCCCTCGGACAAATGACTGATGGACAGAGCTGGGCCTTCCCCCAGAGCCTTCATGTCTAGGCTATCGCTTCTCCACTGGAGTGACAAGGGCCACACCTCTCTCGAGGAGGATACAGAATGCTCCCTGGCCCACCCCTCTTCTAACCCCAGCAGTAAGACTGAAAAACTCCTCTGTGGCTCAGGGTGGCCTAGTAAACGATCTGTCCCTCGAGGATGGAGGAGGTCAGATACATGAGGACATTGTCCCTGAGAGGTGTCCTAAGCCATCTACCCAGTGTGCTCTGGCACTGTGAGTCTGCAGCATCCTTCCCTGTTTGGCTTATGTGGGAATCTGCCTCCTACCTCACCTCTTCTCCGATACCAGCGTGGGATGTTGTCCCAGCACACTGTCCTTGGGCAGGCTTCTTGTGATCTCCTTTGCCAGTCACTGGGATCCAAAACAATCTACTTCTTAAAGCATGCCATTGTCACTCTACTCTGTACAGACAGTGAAGGAAGTACTTAAGGTAATAATAACAGGAAGTCAAACCTACCGTACCCCTGCCCCCACATAGTGTATGTTTGCCCGAGAAGGGATACCCAGGTCCTGGGCTTGCTCAGGAACTATATCCACTTACTCAGTCAATTTGAGAAAATCATGCAGAACGTTCAAGTCAAGAAGGGAGACTGCTGTAGGCCCTGAACAAACATTCCCACCCAATCCCCCAGTACAGCCCTCACTTCCTGCAGCCCACGAGTTCAGTTTTCCTCTCCCTGGGAGGAAGATTTGGTAGGCTCACCATTTGCTTTGGTGATGAAGCAGGTCTTAAGATACCCAGGGGTCAGGCTCAATTGTGGGAACTTCTTCCATGATCTCAAGGTGGCCAGATGGGCTGGGCCCAGCATATGCCTGTCATTCAGGGGGAAAATTAAAGGGACTTATAAATACATTCCTAGAAGCAGGAGGTAAGGGGCTAGCTGGACTTTATGTATCCCAGACTTATCTTCATGTTTTAAATAAAATTTGCCTCCTACTTCCATATCGAAAACAAGTTACAATTTAGGGCCAAACGAGAAAGGACAGAGGCCCTGTGTCTTCCTTGACTTTAGGGCTTGCTACAGTGTCTGGGACCCTCCGCCCATCCCTCACTGTCCTTGTTCCATCTTGTATGAGAACCTTGTGCTGAACGGGCCCAGTTTCCTTGTATGATACACCATGTATTTGCTTTGTCAAAATATAAGAAATCAATAAACTACTAGTATTTCTTTGAAGTTTTTCAAGCCTTGTATTATTTGGGATACCATTAAGGGATGAAGGGCTTTCTCTCCAACATCTTGGCTTACTGACTATGTATCTGGCAAGGGTTGAAAATGTTACCCAAGGGTATTCATAGATACCTGTTCCACTGCCGTTCATGTGAACACCGTGCTCCAGGATTCGGGGTTTGCTGTCCTAATTTACAAATAGGCAGGGCTTGAGGAGAACAAATGTGACTAATGTCACCCAGGTTACAAGTGGAAGTCATTGTGAGCACATCCCCAGCCAACCAGGCTGTAGAAAAGAAAATTTCAGGGGGGAAGACTTAGGAGTTCATGTTTCCAGAATGTCTGTGCTGCATGGGGTTTGTGTCTGCTGCTGAAGATTGTAAACAGAAGGATATAGAAGACCCCAGACATGGTATGGGGTAAAGGCCATCATTTTCTGAGAGAACCAGATGTGTTTGGGTTGAAAAGGGTGATGCTAAGGAAATCCCTGCAGGGGAGCTTTCCTTATCCTGCAGGAGTCATGACTAACAAGGCCTCCATTATAGCATCCTGGGTTACCATAGTAATGGCCAGGGAGAATGTACCTAGGACCACCAGGAGAGGACTGTGATTCTCTGTGACCCACACTATTAAATGCACTAGGCTTGGGCTTCTGGAAACGCTTTGGGGCCCTGGAAACTTGAACTGGCTACTAAAAGCAAATCAAATGCAACATCAATAAGTGTCACCTTCATATTTCCTTTAAAATACAATTGGCTCTGACCCTCTTTGAAGAGGGTCTGTCTGAACAGCACCCAGACCAAGAAATGGTACAGGACCAGCCAGTGAGCCTACCTCATGCCTCTCCTGCTTCCATCCCACTCCAAGGAGAACATGGCACTGCCTGAACTTCTAAGACTATATTTTAGCTTGGTCATTTTGAACTTCCTGTAGCAGGTGCCAACGCTAAGTCCTGTCTCATTCTAGCTTTAGCTCATCCATTCCTGTTGAGTGCCTGGTTGTTGCTGTCCCTATACAACTATGCCAAGCCACGGAATGCACACATGGCATTGCCATCATCTGACATCTTTATGTACACTTTATTTTAGGAAGCAGTATATAGATTCATTGACTCACTTTCTCAGAACATATGATTGCTGGGAAATCATAGCAGTGTAAGAATTCAGTGTTATACTGGATGTGGGTACAAAAGTGCCAAATGACCACAAAAGTCCTCCTCCAGCTGCCCTTAGCCAAGGGAGTGGCAGGTCCTGTGGGGGACAGCCTGATGAGCATGAGAGGACCTTGGGCCCAGGATTGGATAGAAAAGAACAAAAAAGACAGAAAGGACACAGGACATCTAGAAGCGGGGAAGGAAAAGGCTTCAAAGACCCAGAGACCAAGTGTCGCAGAGCCCATGTCCACACAGGTCCACATACCTGACCTTGAAGCCACTTCTGCTTGTTCCTCTTGCAACTTACCTGGGATGGGGCAGGAACCCTACCACCACCAGGTTTCAGAGAGATAAAGCATCAGTCTCTAAAGGGGCAGTGCCTTCTGCTGACAGATATTGGGCAACAGTCTCCCTCTTTGAAGAGCCACACAATGACCCTTTCTTTTTCAGATCCTTGGGGCATTGTTTTCTATTTGGATCTGCGCATCACCTTAGTAACCCAGGCAGAGCACAGAGCATCACATTCCAATCAATAGGTAGAAGAAAAAAAAAAAAAAACTGAGAGAAAGTGACCAGCTCTGTCACATAGGAAGTTTATAGAAGAACCAAGCCTGGGCCCGACCCAGGCCTCCCGAGTCCTGATATCAGGTGATAAGGAAGGGGCAACTGTACTGCACACTGTCAAAGCCGCAGCGAATCGGGGTTCACAGAGCCAGAGACAGCACAGGATTGCACATCCTATGAGGGGCGGTTGCTGTGCCGACATGCAGGAAAATAAAAGTTCTGATTCACAGACTGGCTATCAGATGCCAGGAACGACCACATGCATCATCTAGCCCAGAGCTGGCTGGTTGGGTTGGTTAGAATAGGGAGCTAATGAGCCAAGGGCTTCAAGGCAAGGAATGTCTCTATGACCCCAGCATGTCTTCACCACCCTCACTAGTCATCCTGCAGACAGCTGCTGGGTCAGCGTGTGTGTATGTCATGGAGAGATAGGCTGGCCATCATGAGTAACCTCCTCTTGTGGGTCAGCAGAGAACCCCATACCTTATGGTTCTAACACGCTACTACTATCTCTGTTAGTCAGCCATTAAGAAATTTTACAGTGGCAGGAGATATAGCTTAGTTGGTAGAGTGTTTGCTTAACATGAACAAGATCCTGAGTGCAGTCCATAGCAATGCATAAAACTGGGTGTGATGGTATTTGCCCATATTCCCAGCAGCCTCCAGCAGAAAGACAGGGCATCCTGTGAGGGATGGGGTTACCAGTCCTCAGTAAAAAAAACTCTGACCCATAATTGTTCCTGTCTGAAAGAACTGCAGGAATGGAAATGGAGAGGAGCCTGAGGAAAAGGAGGTCCAGCGACAGGCCCAAAGTGGGATCCAGCTCAAGGGGAGGACACAAGGCCTGACCCTATTACTGAGGCTATGGAGCGCTCACAAAAAGAGATCTATCATGATTGCCCTCTGAAAGGCCCAACAAGCAGCTGAGAGTCAGATGCAGATATTTACACCCAACCAATGGACAGAAGCTGCTGCTCCCTGTGGTTGAATTAGGGAAAATCTGGAAAAAGCTGAGGAGAAGGGTGACCCTGTAGGAGGACCAGCAGTCTAAATTAACTTGGACCCCTGAGATCTCTCAGACACCAACCAGGCAGCACACACCAGCTGATATGAGACCCCCAACACATACACAGCAAAGGACTGCCAGGTCTGGCCTCAGGCAGAGAAGATGCACCTAACCCCTGGAGACCCAGGGAGTGGGGAGGTCTGGTGGGGGTAGGGGTGGGGGTGAGGGTAGAGACATCCTCATGGAGACAGAGGGCATGGGGAGGAGGTTTGGGATGTGGAATAGTAAAGGGGTGGCCATGAGGTGGTTAAAATCAGAACTGTAAAAAAAGATTAAATAATTTAAAAAAAAAAAAAAACATCAATAACAAAAAAAAATAGGTGCTACGGGGCAGTGGATGTGGCGTTAAGATGGGCCTTTCTGTGAGGCATTTTGGGGAAGAGGAGCAGTCATTGGTCCAAGAGAAAAGACTGTTGGAATGAGAGGTCTTTGTGAGAATGAGAGAGGTTGGGGCCTGGTATCCAAATGACAGCTGTGGCTAGACAGTCATCTGCGGTCACAGACACACGGGTAGGCTAATGTGGTGGGAGCTGATGTGGTAGAAATCTTCAACCTCTTCTCTCTGTGTCGTTTCCACGTTCTCGATGAGACAAGAAGCCTGCTCGAGACCCAGAGGGAAGATAAAGGGGACACATTAGATATCTGGAAGGAGGGAGAAGCCATGAAAGAGAAGGAGCTCTCTCACAGTCATGAACTTTAGCTCCAGTGAGCACCATTCTCTCCCCATTTTGCTGCCACCCAGGTGACCAGGTGACGGGGTAGAGCAAGGGCAGAGCAATCAGGGATGTTCTGGGCAGGGACAATGAAGCAAGCCAAGGACAAAAGAAAAGGGATATGACAGACAGTGAGCTTTAATCTGATTAAAGGAAGATAAAGCACACGTGGAGGCTGAGCAATGTGTGAGATTTGGCTAATGGGCCAGCAAGACGCTCAGTGGGTAAAAGAGCTCACCACAAAATCCTGACAACCTGGACCCACAGTGGAGGCAGAGAAGTGGCTCCCAAGACTTGTCCCCTGTCTTCCACACTCATATGCGGTATGCACATGCTTGAGCACATACATTAATAATAACAAATAATTAAAGTTAAGGTGAGAGGGTGCACAGAACACATGAGGATGCTTGTGCTATACATTACAAAGTGACATCCCCAAAGTGCACAACTTCAAATAGTGTGGTTAACGGTCACAGTCAACTGTGGGAATGAATGGACCAATCAAGCTCTGGGAGAGACTGAGGACCAAGGAAACAGGATGGCGGAAGGATCAGGCAACAACGATAAGAGCATCTTTGGAGCAGAGCAAGTATTGAGAGAGAGCGATGGTAGATCTAAACTAAACTCCTCAGGGAAATGAGGTGGGGTGGGGGCGTCTTGGGATGTCTCTTGGTGATTACAGCAGAAGGGACAGTCATGACATTGGGTGCAAACAGGAGATGTGTTTTCACTATTGAAATAAAGGCTCCAGAAGAGCAGCACACTTCACTTCCAAGACCAATGCGTAGACATCCCCAGGCTGATCACAATCGGCAGCTGGTGATGGGTGGACTCCCTTCCAAATACTCTGAGAACCTAAGAATCCAGGCTTGGAGATTAGAGATGGGCTTACATAGCCCATCCCTAGAGTCAGCTAAGGCTAAGGCCTGCAGACCAAATAGCTCTGCTGAGACACCGAATAGGCGGCTAGTCTACCTCTTATCAAGGTGGGTGGGGTAAAGGGGGTCTCTGGAGGCTGGTGCAAGGGACGCCATAAACACACCGTGTCAGTTCCCACCAGCTTCTGAGTGGCTTTTACAAACGCAGGTTGAAATGGAGGGAGAGATGCGGGTGTGTGTAAGCCAAGGAGACGGTCTGATCCTTAGCAGATGGACAGGCCAGTATCTATTGCTACTGCCTGTTTAGGGGAAACGGAGGTCCGAGAAGAGAATGCTCACCTGGTACGCACACACGCACAGCACGCACGCACGCACGTGCTGTGACTCAGAGCTCCACAAAATTCAAAACCAGACAAAACTACAGGTGCTTGGGTTTGCCTTTAAGAGATGAAGGCTGATTGCAGTCGATACACGCCCATTCTCCCAAACTAGTGACTCTGGTCTCATCTTTAATCCTCCCTTCCCCATTCAGGTAGCAAGTCTTCTCATCTCCACACAATGCTAACCACTGCCAGGGATCGGCAAGCCCGACCCGTTCCTTGCTCGATGCTGCCACCTCCTGGCTGGCCTCACTCCCACACCAATCCAAGGCCACTGAATGTGCCAGTAACGCTAACCGCACCCTCCACCTTTTGGGAAACATCTGCCAACTCTTGCGTTTTCCACCCATGTTTCTCTCAGGCCAGCCTCTGTCTTGTCTCTTAGTTCTCTCTCTTCATTCTTTCCCTGGGCTTCCCCTATGATGGCATCTCCCCAAGGGTAGCATGGATTCAATCCCACGGTCTCTGTTGTTTCTGAGGCCTGATGCATCCTTTCTCAGTCTGTTCTCTACCTATAAAACCCTATTCATCCTCTGAGAGCTGACTCCCACGCTGTTCCCTCCAGGAGGCCTTCATGTTTATGTATACCACTCCCAGGCCCGTGTGGTACCCTGCCTCCTGCCTGTGGGATGATGACCTGCTCGTCACTAGTGTCTCAACACTAGCCTAGAGTCCATCTCAGACGGTGGGCACCACACTCTCTGAGCTGAAGACGGCTGAGTGTACATTCACAGCCTTGCCCAGCGAACTGACCTCCAAAGTCTTCCTGACTCCCTTCACACACGTTGACCATTTTAGCTGCTAACTCTCTGCTCTACAGGGAAGAGACCACAACATGTGCTGGTCGCCCGCCATGCCCTGCTCCTATGACATCTCCAGCTGCCCTTGACTGTCACCACAGGGGCCATGGAGAGTCACTCTCACTTCCTTCTCTAAGGCAGCCATTCTGTGCCTCTGAGTTCAGCCATCCCTTAAAGGTGTGGTCCACCATGTTCCTCACTGTCACGGTCACCTTCTCTGAGCACACCTCAAGCTGACATCCTTTCACTTAAGAACTGGAGCATTGAATAAGTGAGCAGGCAAAAGGTTCGATCTATGGGTATCAAGTGGGGCTGGGATCTCTGAGGTTTGGAGCATCCATTTCTAGTGTGCAGTGCAATTCAGGACCAGAACCAACAAGCAGGGGTAGGTCCAGGACCCCATTCCTTAGAAATTCATGTGAAAATCTCTCTCCCCCCCTCCTTCACTCATTCACTCAATCAACCGATCAATCAATTAATCAATCACCCCTTGTCTCCCTCCCTCCCCTCTTGTGAAGCTCAGGATAGAACTCAGGCCTCTTGCATGCTGGGTAAAGCCTCTGCCGCTGAGTGACACCTTCAGTCACTGAGGGTCTCTTTTGACGACAGGGCTCCACACCATAAAAGCTCCTTCAGCCTTCATTGGCAGCCTCCCTAGAAGCTAATGGAGAGGAAAAAAATGTGTGATAGATGTTGCTATTTAGAAATGAGATTCCCCAGACGTCATGAATTCTGCTTTGGTATATGTTTATTCTCCTGTTGTTATGAATATAACAGGGAAGTGTCTCGGATGCCACACAAACGTCATCTCAGTGTAACCATCAGGAGATCAATCGCCACAGTCGTTGCCCATTCTTGGAAACCTCAATAGTTTCCTTGCTACCAAAATAAGAGGAGTTCCCAAGGTCCCTCGGTGCTGCCCGATTATGTCAATGCCTTATGATCTCAAAGTGTCTGTTCTGGGTCTCAGGTCGCCACAGATCCCAGGATTTGCAGAATGTCTGCAAACCCCAGACTTTGGCCCCATCTCACTGGCTAGGGAGAGAAATGCTCAGTACTGCATTTCTGCAGATTCCCAGAACCTCCCTGGCCCAGCTTCCTCAACCAAGCTACTAGTGGCGGGAGGTGGTGGTTCCAGAAGCCATGAGTCAGGCTACCAGAACCAACCCTGCCAGTTCCACCTCACATCCAACCACAAAGTCAGCAAAAGCCAGTCTAGGGGTTGGCTAGAAATCCCTGTCACTACATACTTTCCAGGTGGGCAAGGCAAATGGAATTTCCCCCGTGTGAACCGCACTCCTTCTGGATGGACCACACCTTCCTTTCCAGTGGCTGTCAGTCCATAGGAGCAGACTCCCAACATCACCACAGGCTGGAGTACTCCCCGAAATGCAGAACAGTTGAGACTCAAAATAAAAGTAGAACCATCCAGAGCAAGAGAAATTGGAGGTGTGGGTGTGTGTGTGTGTGTGTGTGTGTGTGTGTGTGTGTGTGTTGACCCCCCTCAAATACTACCAACCCTCCTGGGAAATGAGTGCAAGGGTCTGTCAGAGTTCAAAGCACCTCCAACAAGAACCTTAGGCATTGGTGTGTGGGCGTGGGAGTAAAGGGATTGAAGTGTCCTGATGTCACTGGCACAGGCTCAGGGATGCTCAGTGACAAGGTCTACATTTTGGAAGGCTCTGCACACATGAGGGAAGTCGTTTTCCTCACTTGAGATTTTCAGAAGCTTTCATGTCCTGAGGGATGTCAGGGCAGATAACGTCGAAAGAGCACCGCACACAGCCTTCCCAAGAGTCTCTGCAGAACACTTTTGAACCGAACACTGGCGAAAGAGCCAGTTTGGGCTACAACCTCGGACTGTTTAAGCTCTCATGTAGAGATAGTTTTCATATTCTAAAGCAAAGCCTCTGGAACATACCATGGCAAATCAGAACACAACAAGAGATCCACCTCTGCTAAGACTGTGTCAGAAGGAGGCCTTGTAAGAGGGCTCTCAGCATGTCCAGCCCTTTGCTGGCCACATGCACAGGCTCATACAGGAGTAAGCTTTGAATGTCAGGCACACAGTCTTCTCTGTTAGGTATGGAATTTGACGTGCTATCTCCTCTATCACGGGTCGGTCGGTACCAGCTAACACATGTCCCCAGACTCTGTCTTTTCGGGAATTAAAACTCTCACCAAACTATCAGAGGACCACCCTCTGCATAGCAAGCTCCTAGACAATCTCTGAAGGCTTCCCGGAGTGGCAGGCTGATTTGAGGGAGTGACATGGGTAGGGAAGGCAGAAGAAGTTAGAGTTAGGGCTACAGGGTGATGTGAAAGGGAGCTGGGTTCAGGTGGCTGGAGGTATCAAAAAAGCAGGGGTCTTGTAGAGACCTAGACCTTACAGTCAGGGCTAGAGTGTGAGACACGTGGAATGGCTGGAAAATGGACACCGACATTCGGTGATTGGTGAGGTCTCTCATGTCCACACTGGGGCAGAGAGTGCAGATACAGGGACTGGAGCCTATAGCCAGGGTCAGCGCTGGCTCCTTAGACGACCGGTATGACTGGACTCTCTGTTCCTCTCCTCCGAAGAAACCACCGCCATCCTGTTGGGAGATGGAGTGTCATCAACGCCTAACTTTTACCTCCTGTAGCTGGTTGGCCACACACAGCAGGAGGCAAGGCAGAGCAGCTGACTCACCCCTCCAGAACTATCTTCCCATGACCTGTAAGTCTCAGCCTTGTTAAGGGGGAGGAGGGGAGGAGCGGTCTAGCCACAGACACCCTAGGGCTCCAGCAGGGTGGGAGGAGATGGGGACCTAAACTGTGGGAAGCTACAGGAAGTGTGTGGGACGAGGGAGCACTACTCCGTAGGAAGGCCAGAGGAGGCCGGAGGACACACTCTGTCCCACGGGGTCCCAAAGATCCCGGCCAATGGGCACATGCTTCCACCATGTGCTGTTGTGAGCACTGATATTTACACAAGCTCATTTAATCCCCACAAGAACCTGGTGAGGTCATTCCTACTATCATTGCCATTGTGTGGAGGAAGAAACCCAGACATAGTAATGCTGCCAAAGCCACTCAACAGATATGTGGGGGAGGAGGCGCTGAACCCAGGAAGCCTGGTGCCATGGCTGTGCCTTTAATGACTCTCCAGAAGAAGCTGGTTCTGGGCTACGTGTGATTTCTCCTCTCCTGTTCCCCTCCCCTTGGTCAAGTGAGCAGAATGCGGGGCGGGTTGCTGCTGGCCAGGCCAGAGCATCCTAGCTTCAGGAATGACAGTCGGTCGGCCCAACCTCTCCCTTATGATAACCTCTTCGCTGAGCTCCCTTCCTGGTGAAGTAGACCTGGCTTCTTTCTCCTAGATGGACTTCCTCAGACACCCAGCTGCTCCCACCTGGGTGCCCCCAATCTGTCCCCCTTTCAGAGTTGCAAGGCTCTCCGTCTTTTCTAGAACACTGCGCGTATGCAACCTGTTCCACAAGAGGCCCGGACTCTGAAAGAAAATTATTCAGCATTCCTTGCACCCAGCAAGTCATCCCCGAGTGTCACCAGGTGACACCTTGTGCTTAGGGAACAAATCCAAGCTCTGGTTGTGCTTGCGGTCAAGTGGAAAGATGCTGTGGAAACAAGAGGAGCTAGGAGAAACTACAGCATGCGAGATTTAAAAAAAAAAAAAAAAAAAAAGCTCTGAGAGGAGGGTGAAGGGATGGAGGAGCACCTGCAGAGCCAGGCATCACCTCCCTGTGACGCTGGGAAGACCCAGAGAAGGTGGAGCTGGCCATGCGGCCGTGCTGTGTCTCATCTGTCTTCCCTATGGTGCTCACTCCTCTGAGGTGGCCTTGCCCTGCTGGCCTGTGGGGTCTGTCACGGCTTCCAATCCCCAACTGTCGGCTGTAGGTCCTACATAGGTCACACTTGAGTTGTTAAGGCTCCCGGGTCCATCTGAAGCTTGTTCTGAAGTTGCAATTCAGTGTTTCTCTTAGTCCTCTGACAAGCATGGACTAGATTGGGGGTGGTCAGGTTGAGCAGAGAGGAGACTAGGCACTTCCATGCCTGCTGCCAGGATGTGGGAGGGCTGAAGCCTTCGTTTTGTGGCTGTCTTACTGCTATCCCAGTGTAGGTACTCCAGATTTCTTTGACTTCATGCTAGATTCAGGGGGAGCTGGAGAGGGTGGGTGGAGGGGCACATAATGCCGGCCAGAGGTCAATACTAAGTGCCAGTCTTATACAGTAGCTTCAGAGACTGGAGAGAGTCCCCCACCAGCTCCCCAGATCCCAGCCCTGGGCCAGTACTGTGATGTACCCATTGTCTTCAAGAGAGGTACCATGTCACACTGCCTGGTCTCTTTCAGCTCTTCAAAGTCAACCCCTCCTAATCGCTTTCTCCTACCCTGAGAGCAAGGGTGGGTTCTTGGAGCCTCTGAAGGTAAGAGAGGCTCAGCAAGTTGTCCCAGGGCCCGATCCCACTATGGCCTCCACAAGTCTAGAGGGCGTCAGGAAAGGCCTCACTGCTGGGCCATGAGAGAGGCAGGTCTCCCCTAACAAGACAGGGCCATTCTGCTCCTGTCCAACTCCATCATCTAGCTCTACAGGGGACCCCGAGCCTATCCTAGTCCCAGATCCAAGCCACACACTGTGGTTTTAGTTTGCTTGCCCAGACCCTGAGCAATAGTCACACTCTAGAACTCTTTGGCATGAAATTGGAGTTGCTGGGTACCTCAAGAGTGGCCTAGGACAGTATTGGTAGGAGGGAAACCTGTTTCTATCCATGATACACAAAGAACTGGTGTCAAAATTAAGAATAGCTATATCCCTAAGTACACTGCTATCCAGGTGGTGTTGGGTTGTTGTTCTTGATGTTGTTTTGGTGTGAAAGAAAGAAAGAAAGAAAGAAAGAAAGAAAGAAAGAAAGAAAGAAAGAAAGAAAGAAAGAAAGAAAGAAAGAAAGAAAGAAGTCAAGCAGGCAAGGCAAGCAGGAAGTAAGGGAGGAAGGAAGGAAGGAAGGAAGGAAGGAAGGAAGGAAGGAAGGAAGGAAGGAAGGGAAAACTTAATTGTATGTTGTTCTTTCTCTACAGTAGAGAAACTTAGGGCTCACTAGCCAGCCACTCTAGCCCACTTGGTTGGTGAGTTCTAGGCCAGTGAGAGACCATGTCTCAGAAAACAAGGTGAACGGCACTGCAGGACAATTCCTGAGGCCCCGCTGCCCAGAAGGGTGGTGTTACAGTGAACAGCATGAAGGAGAGAAGGGGAGGGGAGAGGGGTGAAACACACTTCTTCCCTGATTCTGTGGGCTTCACTTTAACTCTCTCCAGCCCCATTCTCCTCACTCACTCCACTACCTGCCCACATCACTGACTTGTTCAGTCTCCCTGTGTCCCTTCTGGCCCTTCTCTAACCAAGGTGATTTTTTTTTTAAGCATAAGTCAGGCTAACCTCGCTGTGCACATCTGTAATCCCAGTACTCAGGAGACTAAGGCAGGAGGATTGTGGGATGTTGGAGACCACCGTGGACTACTTTAATAATCTCTTTCCCTTTCCTTCTCCCTCTCTCTTTCATTCCCTGCCCCCCCGCGCATGTGTGTGTGTGTGTGAGTGTTTGTGAGCGTGTGTGTGTGTGTGTGTGTGTGTGTGTGTGTAGGAGCTAGATAAGGCTATCTATATTCAAATACATAGAGAGTTATAGACTGGGTTAAATAGACTTTTTCTTACATATGAAAAAGATAGGTACATAGGTAAATAGATACATAGATGATAGATAGATAGATAGATAGATAGATAGATAGATAGATAGATAGATCGATAGATAGATAGATAGAAAATGATAGACAGACAGAGACAGACAGACATATAAACCAGTATGTTTCATTCTAGCTAAAAACTCTCAATAACTATCGATGACGTCCTTCCCCAGAATTTGCAGACTGACATGATCCTGGCCTGGCCTGGTCTCTTCTCCCATCATTTCTGGCCTCTTCTCAGAACCTTGACCACATATGTTCCCTGCCATTCTCTCTGCTGCCAGGGTCCTCTCCACTCTCTTCCTATGGCTAGCTGCTGACAGTCCTGAGAACCAAACCCAGCGAAGGTTTCTACACAGAAGCTTGGTCATCAAACCTCCAGCCAAATCACATCCACACTGAGTATTTTCTCCTTCTCTGGGTTCTTCTTCACATTTTGAAACAGAGGCACGCACAGGTTAACTATACATAAATTATTTATAGCATCTCCTTCTAGCTTTCATTGGTGTAGTATCTGCTCATTAGCTCTCTCCCCTGGTTTATGAAGGTAGAGGTCAGTCTTGGTCTGCTCCTATGGTAATCTCATCACCAGACGGTAGGGATGTGTTCAATAAATGTGTGTTAAACTTATAGAATGAGTGAATCAACAGATCTCCTAAAAGAAACACTAACACTTAAATAGACTCAATGCTTACCCTGATATGTGTATTAGGTAAGTACATTATCCCTCATTATTTACTTTTAAAGATTTATTTTTTAATTTCTGTGTACGTTTGCCTGCATGTATATACATGTACTATATGCATTCCTGGTGCCCAGGGAGGTCAGAAGAGGGAATCAGAGCCCTTAGGACTGAGGCTGCGAATGCGAGCCCCTGTGTGGGAACCTAACTCAGATCCTCTACAAGAGCAACAAGTGCTCTAACCACTGAGCCACCTCTCCAGGGCTGCCTCTCACCCATTCTGCTTTTTATTTTGTTTGCTTGTTTGTTTTGAGACAGCATCTCTCTATGTATTCCTAGTTATCCTGGAACTTGCTCTGCAGACAATGCTGGCCTCATACTCACGGAGATCAGCCTGCCTCTCTGCCTCCTGAGTGCTGATATTAAAGGGGCGTGCCATCGTGCCTGGCCACATGACCGTTTAAGAGAAAAGTTCTTCTAAAGTAAGATCACCTTTAGTCAGAGTGAGAGGCTGTTGTTGTCTACAAATGCATTGGATCACGCCTATCGCTTTCCTGGGACACATGCAGTCTGTGAGCTACAAGATGGAAATGTTTGTGATATAAAAAGCTATCACTTTGATTTATTACAGGACTTGACAGCTGCAATTGATAATGTCTGTTTTACCATACATTCCAATCATGATAATATTTGATGTCCACCAACCAAGTTCTATACCAGCTGCCTACTGTAGGAATAACTTCCATAGTCACTCTGTTTGGTGAGGCGTGGGGGACCTATGAATGAGCTAGGGCTCTGGTGGCAAGAAAGGCCCAGTCTACATAAGAAGGCGAAGAGGGACTCGCCAGCCACAACTAAGTAAGAAAAGGACTTTAATTCATAAGCCATGGCTGACTGACCACAGTGATAACATCTGACTGGCCAGAGAGTGACCAAAGTTTCCAACTGATAGATTTGTACCACGATTTCACACAAAATTTTCCTATTACAAGGATTGGTGTGCACATGTTTTGCTTTGCACAATCAGAAATCATTCCAATAGCTGTTGGCTAGAATACAAAGTATCCTCTTGAAAATATGTTTCTTTTGTTCCCATCAGATATATAGAAAGTGTGTCGTGCAAATAATTAAAATCATAATAAAAATGATCCTATCTGCAATCATAATAAAAGTAATCCCTGCCCTGTGTGACACAGGATGAGTCAGTGACAGTCACCCAGCCTCTCTGGGGCTCAATTCCTCTGTGGGTTTACTTATGTAGGACCTAACTTTGTGTGCTATTGTAATTAGAGTTTACATAACATACAGCGCCTGGCACACACACTACAGACACCCAATACATGGGGAATAACATTATTTATTAGGATTATCCATAGCTCCTAGCTATACCCTGTGCCTCAGGGGAATCCACCACTCACTCCCTCATTCCTTATGTGGGCCAAAGTCACTGGACTAAAGGGTCCCTTCAGTCAAATTCTCAAGGAAAAAACACTTTTGTTCATTCCCAAAAAATGTTCATCCCAGTTGCCGGCCTCTTTGGGGAGTTGGCAGGGCATGGTGGGTGGGAAGAGGATGAGGTGAGCCGATTCATCCTGCACAGGCCTTCACACCTGCCACTCTGTTCTGCTGGCCCAGCACAAACTCAGCAGGTCTCAGCCTGGGAACCTCCCCACCCCTCCACCTGCCCACTGCTTTCCTTAAGAGCAGCCCAGCCTGGCCCAGGCTCTACCGTTGCCCAGGCCTGACTTTTCAGAGGAAACTACTTTGAGATTGGCATGAGCTTAAGGTGTGGCTGCTGCGGTCCTGGCCAGGGCTGAATGTGGAGCCACAGGGTGGAGTAGGGGCGGGGCAGGGTGGGATGGGGAGATGACAAAAACACACCCACTCCCCAGGGCCTGGGTGCTTTGCACAAGTGTGGAAACATTTTTTCTCCTGAGTCTTCAATTGAGAGCAATTTAAATTCCTGTCACTGTTGGGGTGGAGGCTGAGAACCTGGGGTGAGCTGGTGGGTGGAGCCAGGGAGGGAGGCTTGAGCAGGACGCCCAAAGCTGACTTCAGGGAATCACAGCATGGATAAGTCCTCCATGGGAAGAGTCTGAGGCCTCTCCAGGAGAACCATGAAGGAATCACTAAAGACATGGCCAGAGAAACAGGGACTGACCACAACCTACAGAGAAGGGCAGAGTGAGCTTGGGAAGGAGAAACAGTGGGGTTAAGAAGAAGAGCATTGCAGAGGCATTGCAAAGAGAGTAAAAATGGGGGTAAAGAGAGCTACAAGGTGACTCCACAAGTAAGGGTTCTTGCACCAAGTTTGAAGACCAGAGGTGAATCCCTAGAACCCTCACAGTAGAAGAGAATTGACTTCTGCAAGCTGTTCTCTGACAGCCACACATTTTCACACACACGCTGCACACACACACACACACACACACACGCTGCACACACACACACACTCGCTGCACACACACACACTTGCTGCACACACACACATACACACACACACTCGCTGCACACACACACACTCGCTGCACACACACACACTCGCTGCACACACACATACACATACACACACACACACTGTAATTTTTTAAAATGTTTTAAAAGAATAAAGGAGGGGGAAGCTGACCCCTTCTTACTAGAAAGTAAGATGACAGGCCTGAGCCGTGACTCCATGATCCACAAACCCTTCACCAAGCCAAGACGTTGGAATGAGCTATAATGGGCCCTGCTCCACCCACCCACCTACTACCTGGTTGAGCCTGTGCATTCTTCAACTCCTGAGCTCCCTCTTCAGTCTGGCCTCCCTCCGCTGGACCCCCATCTCCCATCAGGTCCAGGATAGGGAAAGCAGGAGAGAGGCAATGGGAACTGAGTCCCCCGGACTGAGCTCTGCATCCTGACCCAGGTCTACCCCCAGCTAGTTCACAGGAGAATACAACTCTGACCCAGGTGCTACATTTTAGGGAGACCTGGGGTGCTCCTCAACCTGCAAGGCCCATGTGCAGAGAGGGAGTGAACTGACCTGGACGGGTGACAGCGACCCCTCTCCTCCCCCCCATCTCCCTCCCAGTAGGATTACCAGGCATTCTGCAGGACAAATGCCAGTGGCTGTTCTGTAGATACCTGGAGTCCAGCTTGCTTTCCCCTCCAATCTCAGCCTATCCCCAACTCCAAGTGAAGCCTTTCAGAGGGCTTGACTCTGAACCCCCACCTGAGCACCATCCCCCACCAGAATGGGCCCAAGAAAGCTGAGATTTTCGTCTCATCCTTCCCAGAAACTGCGGCACACTCAGATGTAGAGGCCTGCCGAAAAGCAAGCTCAGCTGGGGACAGCTTGACCTTGTACCTAGAGGACAGTCCTGAGCAGCAGGGCCTGCCCAGTGCAGCTTCCACAGTCTGGCCAGGGAGAAAACTCCCAGGCGCAAGCTGACTTCTCTGAGCCTTGCGCTCCCAGGAGAGACTGATCACATTTAATCACCAGAACAGCAACAGCAGTGGCTAACACTGACTGTGCAATTTATCTGCAGCAAGCCCCCCCGAACTACTCCACAGATGATTACAGTCAACCCTCATAGCCACCACCACCCCCCACCCCCCGGTAGATCAGGAAACTCAGGAACAGAAAGAGCAAGAACTCACCCGAAGTTCCCTTCCCAGAGTCGGAACTTGGCAAAACCAAGATTTGACAAGTTCTAGGTCCAGAGCGTGGGTCTGCAGCTTCAAGAGTTGACCTCAAGGTAAGTGGATCCCAGGAGACCCCTGTTCTTAGTTGTCTTGCCTCTAAAGTGGGCACAGTAGGCAGAAGCTCTGCCCAAGACATAAGGTTGTCTGGGAGCAAATCTGTTCAAAAGATGGAGCAAGGGTCCTACCACCCCAACCCAGGACCACGTGGGGCACGTGAGCAGACACAGGGCACCGAACTCCTTGAGGTAAGGGGTCAGGAGTCCATAGTAGATTGAGATGGGAACTTAGGGAGATAGAGAGGTTTGCTCCCGGGGATGTACAAGAAAGATGTGCACACATAATTTGGCCTGTCAAGTGTGCATCCCCCCATCCCCATCTTCCTGGCTTCCCCCCAACCCTTAAGGAGACCCAGCCCAGTCTTGGCCATCCTTGAACCTCTGGTGTTAGACCCAGTTCCATGATGAACACAAGAGCAATGTACGGAATGGATAAAACAAGGGTGTATGCTTGTGCTTGGAGATATGGGTGTTTCAGAGTACACGTCCATGGTCCCCCTGTTCCCTAGGGATAACAGGGGTAATGTGAAATGCTACCTGGCCTCAATGCCCTTGTCTATTGAACTTAGAAGGGCTTCCTTCCCTGGCTCTGACACTCTCTTGTGCTTTGTCCTCCATGAGTAAGATGGGACAGGGCTACCTTCTTTAGCTCTACGTGTTAGCGAATGCGTCATGATCCATACAGACCATGGACATCAGGTCTCTAGACTAGAGCCAGAACTCAGTTTAGCCTGTTATGTTCCACTTGATGACTGATCAGTCCTCCATAGGGTCCAGACCTGGGCACATGTGATATCTTGCCTGTAGGATAAACCTAGAGGACGTTATGCCAGCTAAATAAGCCAGGCACAGGTATACATGCTGTTAAGGTCTCACTTATAGAGCTGAGAAGATTGAAGCTAACAGAAGTGGAGAATAGGGAGACTGGGAGACTGGGGCAGATAAGTGCTTAGGCCCTGCCAGTTAATAATAATGTATTGTGTGTTGTGTATTTCTAATTATATCAGTCTTCTGTTTTTTGTTTGTTTGTTTTTTGTTTTTTGAGGAAAGACCTTTTCTACCTAAAACCAAGGCTAAGACCACGCCCTACCTATACATGTGATGGCTTTCCTACACACGCTGAAGTTTCAGTTACAAATTAGGCACAGCAAAAGGCTAGCAAAGTAAGTAATAATAAAATAGAACCATAATACTAGTATGTAGGAATAAAAGGTTATTTGGATATTCCCCGCTCTCGTTTGCCCCACCCCCACCTTTTTGAACTACTTGTGTTTACACTTCCTGGTGACTGATGATGATAACCGAAGGAAAACTGTGGACTAGGGTTGGAGTGTGGGAACTACTACAGATAAAAGCCCACGACAAATATCCTCACTGCAAAGAAATGGTGAACATTTAAGGTAAAAAAAAAAAAAAAAAAAACCTTCCCAACACCCAGATAACCTTAGGAGAAAAGATATGGTTTTTGGAGATGGGGAAAGTCCAGAGCAAGGGAACAGCTGCCTCCTGCTTCTAAGACTTGTAAACCCTCCCACCCTCCACTCTCAGTGATTTCCCCTTCTTCCCACTAGGGCTCACTAGATGCACTTTCCTCCAAAAACACTCCTGCCTGCCATGGCCAGGTGAGGCCCTATCTGCTCCTTTAATGCCCATCAGAGCCTCTTTGTGACCCACAGAGTCCAGCATATAGTCAGAGCTCGGGACATAGCTACTGAGGGATGGAT
Source organism: Mus pahari (assembly GCF_900095145.1). Lineage (NCBI taxonomy): Eukaryota > Metazoa > Chordata > Mammalia > Rodentia > Muridae > Mus > Mus pahari. Next base: position 110,125,274 of record NC_034594.1, on the reverse strand, counting down.
GCGATATGGTTTGGGTGTAAAATACAGCTCCACCCCACTTGCACACCTGTCTGTGTGTTTGAACACTTCATCCTCCAATGATGACACCGTTTGGGGAGGTTGTGGAGCCTTCTGGATGTGGGACCTAACTGGCAGTCATGAGGCCCTGGAGGTGGGACTGTAGGGGTCCACTCCACCACTGGTCCAGGCTGTCTGTGCTTCCTGACCAACGCAGACATGAATGAGCTAGCAGCCTCAAGCTCCTGCCTCCCTGTGCTTTCCCACCACGGTGGACCATGCCCTCTCTTGTTTAAACTGTGAGCCAGAATGAACCCTTTCTTTCTTTCTTTCTTAGGTTGCTTCTGTCTGGTATTTTGTTACAGCAAACAAGAATAGTAACTAATAGAGACGGATGAACAAGCAAAGCCGTGACCACAGGCTGAGCCCCTAGGGCCATATTGCTTTCATGTCTGTATCGCTAATGTCTGTTATGGGCTCCTAACTCAGGATAAATAGGTCAGTCCAGTGGTCAGGAAGCAAGGCAAGGGATTCCTGTAGGAATAAGTCCATCTAATAGTGTGTGCTAGAAGGCCAAAGTTGGACCTAAGTTGGGTTCAGTGCAATGAGAGGCGAGTCTACTTTGCCTCAGAGATCATGGGCAAAGTTCTGAGGCAAAACGCACAGGCTGTTGCTGATGGATAGCAAAGGGAAAAAATAAAAATAAAAATAAAACGGGAGAAGGGATTCCAGCAGGGAGGCCTGAGAAAGGCCCGGTGGTAGAGGAGAACCTTCCTGCTTGGAGGATTGTCTTAGGGAGCTGATGAACCAGGTGCTATGCCACCGCGTGGGTCCTCTTTCCTGCTCAGAAATGTGCTACTACACTATCCTTTACACTCTGAGGTCTTTAAGCCCCGGAAGACATGCAGATCCTGGGAAAGGGGAAACTGAGGCACCCACGCTAGGCCAAGTCCCTTGGCAGCTCTAGTCTGAACAGCTGCCCAATGAAACCAGCCTTCCTTCCTCCCTCAAGGGCTCCCTGCCCCCTCAGACAGTGGGCTCTTAGTGCCCAGGCCAGGAGGAGAAAGAAAACAGGAACCATTCAAAGAGGCCCCATTGTTCACCAGCAAATGACTCACACAGGGAAAGCTCCCTCCCTGTGTGACAGCCCCCTTCCCCAGCATGCTGTTCCTGGTGACTCTCACAGGCTAAAACATAAACCCTGCCCGCTGTCCGCACCTCCCTCCTGTTCTCAGAATATGCACGATACTCGGACATTGGCTTCTCCCCAGCTGTAGGGGCCCAGGAAAGAAGACCAGACTGGCATAAGTTCCTCCAAGCTGGACAGATATGAGGGTCTTGATTCCCTGTGACACTCAGGGAGAGGGTGGATGAGAAACATCATTCCATGCGTGCAGTGTGCTAGCTTTTTATTCTTCGCATGGTGTGGGCATAGGGGTCAGGCAGAGTACTGGCTTCTAGCTAAGCCAGCTCCCACTTTCCAGACAGGAGTCTGCTTTGGGTGCCCAGGAGGACCCAGAGCTGGGGTGCACAGGGCAAGAACACAGGCAAGGGGCACAGCATTGACGAGAAGTTTCATCTATTTCCAACGCCCAGTGACTTTGGCCTTCCCACGAGTTTTGGAGCTGCAGGAGAAACAGGAACCCATCAGACAGGGGCGGGGGGATGGGGTAGCAGTTCTCAATGGGGCAGCGGGCAGGGGAGGGGAGATAAGGGTTGAGATGAGCGTTCTGGAGCAGGGCTGGAATACAACAACTACCTTGGATTCCCCTATCTCACCCTGCACTGGGTGCTGTGCCCAAGACTGAAAGGAGGGAGCTGTGACTCAGAGAGAGGAGAAAGCTGGGGTCAGAACCCTGACAGCAGGATGGGGAGAGGGGAGGCGGGATGCATCGTGCTAAGAGAAGGGTCAGAGACACTCACACTTTCTGGTTGTCGTTGATCCGGTTTCGCAGAACGTTGATCTGGGGGGGGGGGTAAAAAGCAGGGAAGATAAATGATAAAGTTGGGGCTCATTCAAGGAGGCCTGGGAGGAGAAAGGGAGTTCAGTGTAGAAGCGAGGGAACAAACTGGGTGGAGGGAAATACCAGAACACTGTTGGAGACCAGTGCATGAATTGCATGGGGACAGGGAAAGGGGCCTGAGGGTCAGCAGTGGCAGGGACTAGGTCAAACCAGGAGCATGGCAGGACAGGCACAGTGAGCGGCTCACTTCGTATTTCTGCTGCTTGAATTTTTCCTGCAGGTCGAACTTCTCGGCCTCCAGGTTGTGGATACTCTGCCACAGCTCCTTGGCCTTCTCTCTGTGGGAGCCACAATGGAAGTGGGGTGAGGGGCAATGAAGACAGGCCTGGAGTGGCCTTGGATGGCTTTCACCCTGGTCCTAACTCAGCCTCCACGGGCCCCAGCCTGTCATTGCGCTGTTAGGTCTGCAAAGGGTACCCGCCTCCAGCCTGTGCTATGGGCCCGGCCATTCTGGAATTCTGGCTCCTAGCTACTGAGCCTAGGGTTCAGGGGCAGACACCAAGAGCTGCCACAACAGAGAGCTGGGAGTTGAGGAGAAGCCCTCTTGGTACAGCAGAGCATCTAGTTCTGCCTTCCCACCTCCTGTGTGGATGTGGCCAAGCAGGAGCTCAGCTTGACCTGCTGGGGCCTGGTGCCAGCACTAGGTACTGAGCCTTGGCAAATGTGTGAGGGAGTGCCTCCCTCTGGCGGTTGACAGTGAGAAGTACCTTCCACCTCGCTCAGGAAGAGTGCCAGGGGCCACCCAATCAACTGTCCCCACCTCAGCTGGTCTTCATTCAGGTGGTCAATGGCCAGCGCCTTCCTCCTCTCTGCCAGGATCTTCTTCTTCTTCTCTCGCTCTGTCTGTCTCTTCCCACTCTTCCGCTCTGTCTGAGGGGACGGTGAGCAGGGACACTTGGTTAGAGATGGCTCGTCACTGTCCCCTGACCCTCCCAATACCCTGGGGAGTAGGGCCAGATCTGCGGAAAACTGGGTTCCTCTCTTACTGCTTTAGCAGCACGACACACCATTAGCTTCTGCATCCCCGACCTCCGAGAAACTGAGGCAGGGGCAAGGAGGGGCCTAGGGGCCTTACCAGTCCCTTCCAGACCCCCTCCTCCCACAGCTCCTCCTCCAACGAGGTGTGCTCCCCTCCCAGGGGGCTCTCTAAAGCTACAATGAGGAGGAAGAGGGCTGGAGGTTTGTACCCACCTGAGCTTGCTAAACCAGGAAACCATGAGAGAAAGACCCAGAGAGAAAGACCAAGACCGCCACAGAGATACGGAGAGAAGCGGGGCGGGAGACAGGGAGACAGTAAGGAGAAGGTGATTCGCTGCTCAGCAGAGGCTATGCCGTGCCAAGCATAGGTCTGGGGCTTAGGACGGTGTGATTTGGATTGCCTTTGCCTGGCATGGTCACTGCGAGCACAGAGACACACCAGCAGAGGTAGGGACTTAGGATATCTAAAACAAAATATTCTGATGCCTCCGTGCATACGGGGGAGGGGGGGTGGGGGGGACAGGCCTGGCTGGACATGGCCTTTATCCCAACACTCGGGAGGCAGAGGTTAAATGGATCTCTGTGAGTTTGAGGCAAGCCTCGTCTACGTAGTGCGTTCCAGGACAGCCAAGGCTATACAGTGAGACCCTTCTCAAAATAAAATAAAATAAAATAAAATAAAATAAAATAAAATAAAATAAAATAAAATAAAATAAAAAAGGCAGAAAGAAATCAATCAGAGCTCAGTCTTGAAAGAGAGATATCTAGTAGGCGTGAGGAACTGACTAGCCACAAGCAAACCACCCAACATCTGTGCAGCACACTCTTTTCATGTTTTCCGTGTTAGCTCATCTGTCCCTTGGAAGCTGCAGGACAAGCCCAATCAGGCCACGTGAGGAAACGGAGGTTATCGCAGGCCAGAGCATGGACTCCAGGACCCAAGATTCTCCCAGTCGTCCCCTTGGGGAGCCAGCATTTGGAGGCATATTAGTGTTCTAACTGTCACCCACAGCAGAGCCCTCCTAGTGAAGCCATGGTCAGGCTGATAGCCAGCTCAGGGGCTAGGTATGAGCAGACCTTAGACTTCAGCCACAGCGGTTGGGGATTTCTTCATGGATCCGAGCCAAGGTGGCCTTGGGGAGACACTGGGGTGTCCTGGTGCCAATGCTGCTTCTCACCTACCTTCTGGATGTACCCTCCAAAGTGCATCATGTTGGACAGAGCCTTCTTCTTCCGGGCCTCATCCTCAGCCTTCCTCCTGTTCTCCTCCTCCTCACGCCGGGCCCTCTCTTCCTGTTGTCATGGAGATGGAATGAATAGATCAATGGCAAGGGTGGGGGTTGAAGAGGGTATTCCTTACAAGTGAGATCAGCTCTCTTCCCACTGGACGAGGAGCTCTTTGGGGTACCTTCTGGCACAAGATGGGCATGCTGGAGTCTACTGCATGGATAGATGAACTGTTGTATGAATGAGTTAAGGAAGCCTTGATTCACGTCTATAAAATCCCACCACGGCCCCCGCAGGCTGAGAGGCCCTCAGTCTCCATGTAGCCTTGCTAGGGAAGGGATGGGGGCTAGAGGGTCTGAAAATCATGGACATGAGGCCCTGGCCTGTCTGTTCTGATCATTGGTATGATGTCAGCACTGTGTCAATGACCTGGATTTATGTGATATGATAAATGCTGCCACTTGAACACATTGTCTGTGAAGAGAGATGGGACTGGGGGCTCAGTGGCCGGGCCAGGGTCACTCACAGCCAGGCGGTTCTGCCTTTCCTTCTCCCGCTCATTGCGAATACGCTGCTGCTCGGCCCGCTCTGCCCGACGCTTTTCCTAGGGAGAGAGGTAGACACTCTTGTGTGTGCCCGTGAGTGATGGTAGCCCCAGTATAGGAATCCAGAGGTAGCCCCTCCTCCAAATGCTTGTGCTCAGTCTGCTCCATGGATGCAGATGGAAGTGGCCCATTGCAGATGGAACCTCTGGAAGAGTGTCCCGTCTAGGAAAGGACAGTCACCTGAAAGTTCACTAGAGGCTGTCTCAACTTTGTGGGAATGACAAGTGGTTTCTCTTGTCCCCCTCAAAGGCTATATCCATATTCTGGCCCCATTCCCAGCCCTGGAAGCTCCTCTGCCCTCAGAGACTTATGGCTGTCATGCACATTTGAGAAAAATAGATGGTTAGGTGCAGAAAAACAAGGAATCATATAATCTTCTCTCAGAATGGAATTCTGAGTATTGTCTAGGATTCCACACGCTGATCCCAGGCTCCCTACGTTAGTGAGGCAACTCTGACTGATGGGGTCAGGGACAGGGAGAGCACAGACATTTAACTCGTCTGTGGTCCAAAGCCAGTGGTGCCTGGTTAGGCTCTGCTAGAGCCAGAACTTAACAGGTTCAGCTCCTGTTGGCAAGGAGCAGCCACAGTGACAGGCAGGTGGCAGGGACCCAAGCAGAGCAGTATCCAACAGGTTGGCAGCTTGAGGTGGGCCTCAGGAGAAGGAGAACAGGGCAAACTGTGACAGATTGGCACGTACGATCCTGTCTTTGAGAGAAATCAGCTCCTCTTCCTCCTTCTTCCTGTTCTCGAAGTGAGCCTCGATCAGGGTCTGTAGCTCATTCAGGTCCTTCTCCATGCGCTTCCTGTGGATGTCCTGTGGGGAGAGTCTGTCTGAGAGCCTGCCACGCCCATGAAATGGGTGGGCTCAATGCAAAAGGTACTGGCTTGGCTTAGCACCTGAACCTGAACCATCCTGCCAACAACGGCCCGCCCACAGCCCACAAGATCAGGAACTCTGTCACTCATATGAAAGCTCTGGTCACCACCCCAGCCTGGCTCGCTCCACCCAGAGCCACCACTCACATCAAAGTCCACTCTCTCTCCATCGGGGATCTTAGGTGGCACCAAGTTGGGCATGAAGAGCCTGCTGCAGAGAGGAATGGAGAGTCAGGGGTCACCAGAGCAACTGGGGACATGGACTACACGTCCCTGGAGTCTCTGGGGACTTTATCTTGCAGGAATGTTCACCTCTGTCATAATGTCCACACCAATGTCTGCCTCACTTGCTCAGACATTCACCGAGGTAATTTAATATGGGTCCTCTCACTAGATCCCTGAAGGGGGCAGGACTGACCTCCATGAGGAAAACCAAGGCTTAAAACTGCACAGCTAGAAAACAGAAGGGCGGAGCTGAGATGGCGTCCCTAGGTGGATCCTTGATTTCCTCAAATGCTCCTGCGCCTTTAGCTAAAAGGAGATGCTCCAGGGTACACAAAGCAGCCAGCACAGGGGAGCTATGATCAGCATGGGCCACTGAAGGCCATGAGGGTACTAAAGCGCCATCTGCTGGCAGGATAAACATTGCCAAGAAAGAATTGCTCCCTGTCCCATTGGCCCCACTCACAGCCACCAGATCCAGGTATGGGATAAAGCTGCCCTGCTCTGCCCTTTTGCAGTTCCCTGAAGCTGTCGTGCCTAGGACATAACATAATTTCACTGCTTGGTTCCCTAAAATTTACATCGCTTCTCTTCTCGGTCCCATCCCAGCAAAGAGGGAAGTCTGTGGGAAAGATAATGCATCTGTCCAGGGCCCTGACTAGCCCTTCCCCACTCTGTAGATGAATGTACCCCTCTGTCCATATTAGTATAAATAATTGGTAGTGAAGTCAAGGCAATGTTCAGCTCCCATTCCTCCCTTGGTGCAGTACACAACCTGTTCAACTCTCGGTGGAAGTCTGAGCCAACCGCAGCACCCGCGTATGCGCACACGCACTCCCATCTCTTCCTTGTCACCCTCCCTCACCGGCCTCTGCCTTCAAGGCCTTACCATAGATAGGTGCATTCCACTCACCTGGGCTTGGGTTTGGTGTCCTCTACTGGACCATCTGGAGGAGAGAGACAGAGGTATGGGGTCAGAAAGCCTGACAATTGCCAGCTCCACCCTGAGCTGGGCACCTGTGGGCCTCTGTCTCCCCATCTGCACAGGGAGACTCTCCCAGATCCAGTAAATCTGGACTTCCGTAATCACCAACAAGCATGAAGGTGACCTGGAGGTGAGGTCACCAAGAATGGCTGGCTGTGTTTACTTGCCTGTTCTGGGTTGCGAAGACTGCTTCTCAGATTTTGCAGTAATGCATACACCGTCCTGTGGGAAGGTCGCAGGGGCCCTGACCCTAGGACCCTATCAGGCCTGCCTAATGTTTTGTACCTTGGACTTCCTGATCGCCACAGAGCCAAGGGAGCTAGTGGACATGATTCCAAGGCCTGGCTGGCTGTCCCCGTGCCCTAGGTGTGACAGGAGACAACTGACAGAGGCTGCGGCCTGACAGGGACTATGATGCCACTGGGTACCAGGAGTGTCAGGTATGAGTGTTACTTCTGAGAGCAGGGGCTAGACACTGGGTCCCTTTCCTGTTGGACACTAAGGCTACTTCTCTGAGATGAAGACAAAGGTGTTGAGTCCCACAAGCCCTGCAAGTACCACCTGGAAGTTCTGCCTTCCAACCCTTTCCTGTACAATCTCCAGTTACACAGGAATCCCTGGGCACAGTTTCACCCAAGGCTACTACTATGAGGAGATCTCTTGTGCCAGCATCACTTACCTTCAGCATCTTTGGCTTCTTCATCAGGACCAACCTCTAAACAAAACATGAGCAATCAACAGGGGTCCTGTTCCAGATCAAATTCCCCCAAAAGCATTCCCCATGCTCAGGCAGGCTACCCTGCTGGTTTGTAGGGTCAACCACGAAAGTAGCTCTGGATTGACAATTATCACCCAGAAAACAGATGGCTGCATCCCCCGAGCCCAGACAGGGATCTCAGGCACACAAGCTAGCAAGCACCTGTTGGACGACTTCTTAAAACACCACCCCCAGCCCCTCAGCCCCTCAGCCCCTCAGGCCCTCGGCCCCTCAGCCCCTCAGCCCCTCAGCCCCTCAGCCCCTCAGCCCCTCAGCCCCTCAGCCCCTCACCCTGGACTGTACCTTCTGCGTTGGCCTCCTCTGTCTCAGCCTCACCCTCAGGCTCAGGTTCAGCCCCACCATCCTCCTCCTCCTCCTCCATTGCCTCCTCTTGCTCTGGAGAGGTAAAACGGACACCATGACCAACCGGGCTCCTCTCTCGATGTGCAGGTAGCACCCCCAGAACAGAGATCACATCAGGCAGGGGAGAACAGAGCCAGTAACATCCAGGTTCACGTGATATGGGGGCCACAGACCCAAATGACAGAAGGAATGCTGTCTGGCTCCTGGTTCAAACTGGAGCACAAAGCCACGTCCGGCCCAGGACTACTTCTGCAAGGAAAGATTCCTATGACCTCACCCACTCATCTACACTCTCATCCATGCCTCAACCCCCCAAGTAAGTCAGTTCCCCGGAGTTCCCTGTCTGCTCCTCTGCAGGAAAAGGGAACCCCAATAGAGGGGTCCCATCTGACTGGTAAGTAGCCCAAATTTGCTTCCCTGGGAGTTTGGAAATCTGAGCTAGATCTTCCCTAGTGTAGAAGCATTTTATATACATATATAATATATCATGGTGTGGTGGTGGTGGGAAACACCAGTGACGGAGGACATCAAGTCTCACTGCTGGGGATTAGTTGGGGTGAATGTCTGTCTAGCTTCTTTCTGCCCAGTTTAGAACTGGCTTCCCCCATGACCTTCCTGGTGACAGGAATTCATCGTCTTCCCTAACTGTTCACCCCAGAGGCTCCACTCAGTGCTGGCACCACAGGTCCTAACTAAACTGAGGTGCTAGGGAAAGTCTGTTGTGAATCCAGTGACACTTCAAGTCCTTCTTCCAGACCCAGCAGAGGTTGTGCAGGCAGATGAAATGCCCAACAGTTAGAGAGATGTGCTACCCAGACCCAGTAGAGGTTGTGTGGGCAGATGAAATGCCCAACAGTTAGAGAGATGTGCTACCCAGAAGGTTGCCAGCAATTTCTATTTTCATCCTTTGCTTGACAGGATGTGGATGGGCCCCCCCTCTCCCAACATTCTGAAGGGACAGACAGATTAGGGAGACAGGATGCCATCCAGACCATGACTCAGCTTGGCGGAAGTGCTTGTAACATTCAGTGATTGATAGACTGACAAGTGGTGGCCCCTTGGCAGAGGGAGAAGAAAACACCTCAGGACAGAAAGAACCATCAGAGGAGAGAGGGCCTCCATCCCCGCTCCCTCATCTTCTCTGCCCTCCTTTCTTAGGACTGGGTCCCCACTGAGGTCTGGGGTACCTCTTCTTTCAACCCTGCAGGAGGTTTGTCAGGTAGCATAAGAGTAGAGGAAGATGGCCAGCTATGGGGTCCTCCGCCCTGAGGCCACCACTTCTCTCATTCACCCTAGGTTTCATCTTTCTGTGCCACATGCCATGTGCCCAGTGGTCATTTAGAAGCCCAAGGAACAGGTCACACTTAGGGCTTCCCTGGACGTCACTGTGGGAAAGCCAGTCCTAAGATTAAGCCCCATTCTGTCTCCCCTCCCCTCCTGTTACCCCAAGAAGCAAGCCCAGCCTCACCCCACATCTCAGCAGAACACATCTGAAAGCTGACATCATGTCCTTTCTGCTCTGGCTATTTCTGGACTTTTCTGATACTCTTCAATGACTCTGTCCCCAGAGCCCTACCTTGCCTTAGGCAAAACAGAAACAGTCCCCACATGAACACTGACATGCGCAGTGAAGCAGTTGGGGTTCATTCCTGCCATAGGAATCCTTCTGTGACCGTATGTGGAGCAGGTGGGAAGACAGGCTAGCCCAGAACCTTCCCACTCCCCTCCCAGAAGGATCAGGAAAGTGGGGACAAGCACAGGACAGGGAAAGCTGCACTACCGTCCTCCTCTTCTTCTTCGCTCCAGTCTTCCTCTTCCAGGTGCAGGAGGTGGCGGCAGCAAAGGGAGCAAGCAGAACAGGTTAGTGTGCAGCGCAAAGCCAGGCGGCAGCGCAGGCCACAGCCAGCTCAGAGTTAGGCCCGAACTCTGATTCACAAGCCAACACTCTAGCAATATGGCAGGCTTGCTCCTCGTGACACGCCTGAGCCTCAAGGAAAGACAGGACCATCGCCTGCCAACCACTACTGGGGATGGAGCAGCTTAGCATGCCTGGCACCTGAAAGCATTGAGAGAGAAGCGCCCAGCTACAGGGCCTGGCTTCGCTCTCACCAAGATGGTGGACCCCAGTAGCAGAGAGAATAGGAAAAGATTTGACTCCCCCTCCAAGTTCCCCCACATTCCTGCTCTGAATGAGTTTTTGGACTGTCCCACAGAACACCTACCGATTCCCAGAATCACATGTAGGAAAGTCCCACTGGGGGCCATATTAAGGGAGCTGGCACAGGCTGTTGGAGAGCCTGGGCTCATAATCTGAGGAGACTGACCACTTCCCCATTGTTCGTGATGCAAATCTCTGGTTAAGGAATTGCTTCACAGCGATGGGAAGACCCTTTCCCCTAGAAACAAGACTATGGGTTTCAGCCACTCATGGGACCTTCCCCTTCTGAGCCAGAGGGGCTGCCTCAGGCCATTCAGGGCAGGCAAGGTGACTTGCAAAAGCTATAAGGGCTTCAATGAGAAGTTCTTTAGCTCCCAGACAGATCCTGCTGGGTGTGGTAGCTAGACTGGAGGAAAATCCTCCAGAGTCAAAGAGTCCCCAGCAGCCGGGGTCCCTTCTACAGAGGAGGTTGGAGGCAGCTGAACTCTAGATCCAAAATAAATTTTTGAAGCTGGACATGGTGGTTCATGGTTCATGCCTAATATCCCAGGACTGAAACTGAGGCAGGAGGATTGCCACAGCTTGAGACCATCCTGCACTACTAAAAATAAAAAATAAATATTAAAAAGAAAGAGAGAGAGAGAGAGAGAGAGAGAGAGAGAGAGAGAGAGAGAG
>NC_034594.1:110097055-110114314 GCF_900095145.1 Mus pahari | reverse complement strand
GAAGGAAGGAAGGAAGGAAGAAAGAAAGAAAGAAAGAAAGAAAGAAAGAAAGAAAGAAAGAAAGAAAGAAAGAAAGAAAGAAAGAAAGAAAGAGAAAGAATGTAAGGGCCATGGTTTGGAGATTTAACTCAGTGGTATGAATGCTAGATGGACCAGGGTGAGTGATTTTTCTAATGGCTCTTGAAGACCCGAAATGGCGTTTGTGGGCATTTTCTGCTCCTGCCTCTTGAGTGGCCAGAAGGCCTGGAAAGCCGGGAGGTACAGCGCCTAGACCTTCAAAGACCCATTGCCTTCTGTCCAGACAGGATATGCCTTTACCATACCACTGCAGGCCAGGCTGCAGCCTGCCTGTGGTAGAGAAGCCAGGAGTCACAGGGGCATTATGGCCTGGAAGATGAGGGGGGGTACTGTAGGGGGACACCTTGCAGAAATGGCTCCTCTGTTTCTGTCAGATCCCTCTGAAATTGGAGTTAGATACGTTGTGAACCACTATGTGGGTACCAGGAATTGAGCCTGGATCTTCTGGAAAAGCAGTCAGTGCTCTGAAATGCTGAGCCATCTCTCCAGCCCACACATCCTTAACTATGTACTGAAATAGTAATGCGTGTATCTGAGGATGGCTTGGGGGGGTCTCTCCAGAACAGCTGGGATCAGCTGAAGATAAAAGATTGGCTACGCTTACGATGGCGGGGACTGAGTGATGAGAGTGTGGGAATCATTCTTTTCTTGTTGGCATACATTTCAAAGTTTTCATGTGTGTGTTTGTGTGTGTGTGTTTTATACACACACATATACAGACATGATTATTTATAACATCTCTGCTCATCTAGGTGTTCAGGGCAAAGACAAACTTTTTTCCCAGAAACACTGGCCTCCTGATACTCCTCTCTGGCTCCCCACCTGCCCAAGGAACATACCTTCCACAGCTTCTGCTCGTAAGAGAAGACCAGGGCAAAAGAGAAGAGAGACAGGGTGCGTCAGATTCCAGCCATACTGTCCTGCGTCTGTGTGGGTATCCCCATGAGCTCTTACCTTCCTGTTCCCTGAATATGAAAGAAGATGCTGTCAGTACCAAAGCACATGCTACACACACACACACACACACACACACACACACACACACACACACACTGACCTTTCCCTGAAGCCAGCCAACCCCCTTTTCTGGTTCAAATGGCATCTCTTTTCTGCCCTGCCCTGCAAAGGCAGTCTGGTTCACCCTTCTTAGCCAGCACTGTCTGCCCTCTCCCCAGCAAACTTCTATGTCAACAACCTTGGCGTCCAGCATGCCTGCCAGTTCTTCTTCTCACCTCACCTCTAAGTTCTCCCAGACAGTTCTTTTTAGAGAGCCCTTCTCCCAAGTCTCTCTCCAGATGCTGTCAAGTGAGGCCTACCTTCTCCACACTTCTGCCTCCCCAAGTTCCTGTGCCACAGCTGCGTGTTCCATGCCTTTGCTAACTCCTTCCATGGTTCCTATCTCAGCAGCTCCAAGGGAAAGGAGGCTCTGTGGGAATCTGCGTGACCTCCCTGAGGACACCTCTCTACGGAATACTTGTGTCACCTTTGGCTTCTCCAGAACAGGCCCGTAGACGGGCACTGTGGGGTGACTTGAGACCTGGGGGAGCTGTTGAACTGTTGGTAGTTTCAACAGCCCCAGCTTCTCAGCTTCCCTACTGGTGGCCAGTGCACCAGTAAAGTAAGACCCTGCTGGCCCTGGAACTGAGTCCTGTATTCCCAAAGTCCCCAGCCTGAGGTCTGCCTGGGATGTGCTAATCAGAGCTACAGAAATAGGAAGGAAGGGAAGAAATCCCAACTCTACATCCTGCAAACAGGCACGGCCACTCCTTCTAGGATGAGAGTTGCGGATGGCTCACGGGTGGGTGTGAGGGGACAACACAGGAGACAGGATGCTCCCAATACTTACTCCTCGTACTCCTCCACCACCTCCTCGGCGTCAGACATGCTCTTGGCTCTCCCTCCAGAAAGAGAAAAACGTCACTGCAGGGGAGAAAGTACGACTGCCTCCCACAGGAGCCCTCTGCACCTAGCTAGACTCCACTGTGTGACTAGCGGGAAGCTAGTTTCTTCCTCTGCAAGGAAGCAACCGTGACACCTGAACCACACAGCAAGGCAGCCAACTGGTGTTCCCCAGTTCCCTGCCCCTGAGCAGGCGTGCCACCCTGGATTTCATTTGTTCCTATTTGTAATCCTCCGAGAAAGGTTAGTCCTTGTTTCCCCACTTTTCAGGGGAGCAGAGAATCCCAGTGAACACCCATTTCTGTTCTCACTGGACATTTCCATCCTGGCATGGAGCTCCCCTGGGAAGCTGGTGGCAAGAACTGGAGCCCTGCACAGAGTAGAACTCAACCATTAAAAGAGATAAGCGACTATTACATTTTCTCAAGTTTCTGCCCTCATGAGAAAAGCCAACTGTAACGGTCGTATGCGGAATGACTCCAGCTCTGCGGTTGATTCCTTTGTTAGCTTTCTTGAAGTGGTGAGATTATAAAGATGGAGAGCAAGTCATCGGGACTCTCACGGAAGACACAAGGGAAGTGGAAATGGTAATAAAAATGTGCACCAGGGGTCCTTATTGACCTTTCAAAAATGTATTTGTGCAGCACGAATGTTATAGGAGATGTGTGGAGGTCAGAGGACAACTGATTTTCGTCTTCCAGCTTGTAGGTCCCAGGGATCGAACTCGGGTTGTCAGGTTTGGTGACAAGTGTTCTTACCGCTGAGCCATCTCACAGGTTCCCTTGTGGGTCTTGGCTGTAGGGATGATCACATACCTTTCAGGTTAAAACTGTCTAGAATTCAACCCAAACACCATACAAGTGATGCAGGGGGCATGGAGGTCTGAGAGTGCATATAAACTGAATCGGTAACTATACACTGTATATTTTGATGTTACACTATATAATTATTATTGTCTAGAGAATGCAAGACAACAGAGCACAAGAAACTTTCTGTAATCTTTTTTTTTTTTTTTTTTAGATTTTTAAAATTTGTATTATGTGTGTCTGTGTGAGTATGTGTGCACATGAGTTCAGGTACATTCAGAAGAGGAATTCAGAGCCCCTAAAGCTGGAGTTACAGGTAATTGTGAGCCACCTGACATGGATGTTGGGACCCTACTTTGGATCCTTAAGTATGTGTTCTTAGGTGCTGAGCCACCACTCCAGCCCTTTTGTATTAGAGCTGCGTAATAGTCCACACAATCTCAATAAAGATTCCAACTTCAGGGTTTCCCTGGGAAACCTGTGGAGATGTTCCTTTAACTGTGGCAGGAGCAGCAATGGCTTCAGGCTCCCTTCTGTTAGATGCTGAGGTGCCGGTGCACAGATGAACCTCGGTTCGGTTCTCTCTAAATGATGGAGTGCAGACATCCCCGCTAAGGGACCCTGTGAGGATCCAGCAGATATGAATGAGCGGATGCCTAGACATGGCCAGGTGTAGTCGTATGAACTCTGTAGTCACAAGAAGCCATGGGGAGAGGTGGAAAGAGTAAGGTCTTAGCATGACATTCATCTGCCATTGAATGCTGCCTCCCTAGAGTCCTTGACTGTGACATTGGAAAGGTCATGCATTTTCCTAAAACATAATTCCCTTTGGGAAATATCTCCTCCCCTGTGCTGTATGCAACAGAATGTCATGATTAGAGATAGTGCCGTAGCCTGACCTGGCCTACAAACTTAACCCTTTTTATTATAACCCAAATCCTGAAGGCATCTCAGTGCCTAGCCCAAAGACACTAGCACACTGAAATGTGAACAACGCCCCTTGTCCTTTGCAATATAATCTTCCTGACAAAATAAAGGGCAAAGGGGAGGTGTACAAGCCCACAGTGTGATAAACTCAAGAGCGGTAGAAGCCACGTGATTGACAGAACCACCCTTGTGTCTTTCTCTTGTGTCCTGCTTCCTGCCCACACTGAAGCCATCCCCTGGAGTCTGACCCACATTTCCAGTACAGAAGTCTGGGATACAGTTGGTCCTGCCCTTGCCTTCTCCAGCTTCCCAGGTATATCCCAGTGCAGAGAAGAGGGCTGAGACCCCAGGTGCACATCTACGGACATCCATGAGATGCAACGCACTGCTAATTGCACTGATGGGCAGCACAAGGCCACCCTTGACATAGACAGGAGTCCAGGAAGCCGGGAGTTCCCGGATGCTCTAAGTAGAGACTGCCTCAGACTCAGAACTCACTGCGGCTTGGGACTGGTCCAGGTCTGCTCGGCTGGGCACAAGCAAAGCAAGTCCTCGCTTTGCTCCCTCTGCTGGAGTAGGACCAAGACTATGGGGAGGGGCTCTGCTCAAGTGGAACTCCGGACAGCAGCCCCATGCAACATGTCACCCTGACCTGCCCTGTCCCCCATATTAAGATAGTGAAAAGGGGCTGCCAAATGTGTAAGGTGCCTTAACAGTGGGCGGAGCTGTGTTCTAATGAGATTTGGACACCAGATGACCTCTACGTAGACCTCAGGATGAGCACGGCCACTCCTGAGTCCAGGGGTCTGGTAGTAGACTCACCTTGTCCAAACCCCAGGGGAGCTATCAGAACCTGTGAGGAGGAGCCCATTGCCTGGGATGGGGATGAGGGGAATGTTCTGGAAGGGGGTGTGTGGCTGCCCCAGGGTTTCTCTCCTGCCCTCCCACAAGCTTAGAATTGCTGGGGCAGATGAGAGGAAGTAGGAGCACCTTGGCTCCTGTCCCCAGGAACACCAGGATATGCATCCCAAAAGAGCACTGAGAGCACTAAGAAATGCTCCCACAGGGGACCACACCTAAGCCAGGTAAACTAAGGGGACGCTGAGCCTGAGGGCTACCAAATGGGAGGAGAGGGGGGAACTAGAGGGGTGACTAGGAGCATGTCCCCAGGGTCCTACACTTTCGCCAGCTTCTTACCCTCACAACAAGTCACAGGGGTCACCTTTCATGGGCAATAAAGAAAAACAACAGAAGCTCTTTGGGGATCAAAAGGTCTAAGTTTTAAGCCCAGCTTTTACTATGTGGCCTTAGGCTGGTCACTTAAGCTCTCTGAAGCTTTAATCATTTTACCTATAAAAGAGCTTAGCTTCAGATTCTGGCCTTGCCATGCCTGAGGACCTCAGGCTCCGTCCTTCAGCCCTCGTCCACAGCATTAAGCTGGAATCTTCCTAAAACTCCAGCTGTTGGCCCATGAGCTGAGGGAGGGGCAAAGGCAACTTGATCCCCTCAGATTCTTCTGCCCTGAGGGAAGGAGGCCTTGTCCTGTGAGAAGAGGGTCAGAGGAGCAATCCTGGAGGTCAGGTGGCTGCCCAGCCGGACTCCCTGGGGAATGCGCTGGAAATGTCTTACCCTCGGAGCAATTACAGCCTGAACAATCCCTCACTATCCCAGAAGTCAGAAAAGCCACCTACAATGTGAAGGCCCTGAACAAGAGCCATCCCTAAGGGCAGGTTGGGGTGAAGCAAGGGCCACACTGGCAGGGACATAGTGGATCGCAGGGAAACCTTTCCAATGTTGACAAGCTTAGCCCGCCTCTCCTGGGAAGGAATCTGGACTCCTCTGCGCCCCCCACGCCCCCTAGTACTAGCCACCCTAGACCTCCTCCAGGAGTGGAATCCCACCTGGTCCCAGAAGCCCAGCGGAGATGGTGCATCTCCTTGGAGGAGCCCCATCTGACTCTGCACATTTCTCCCTTCTCGGTGCTTCTAGGACAGCATCTTCGTTCCTGATCTTGAGAGCTAGACCCTCACAGCTAATGTAGCCATGGTCTTACCCTGCTCTCTAGGCCTCTAGAAGAAAGGTGTGGGTAGTCCTTAACCTAAATCTGAGAAATCCAACTGGTTAGGGTTCTGTTGTATTTAATGGCCCGGCAATGATCTAGGCTACTCTACTCATAAATAATACAAGGTCTTGGGAGGGAAAACAATCTAGTCAAGACTTTGAAGCCACAAAGTTTCTCCAGGGGCAGACCGGGACCTCCACCTCGCTTCCCGTCAAGAATGCAAGCTCTCTCCACTCCACGGCACTCACGTTAGAGTCTGGCCTGGAAACACCCACTCTGAACGTGGAGGTAGGTGTTCTCCTCTCTAGAAAGGGCCATGGATCTCCTGGTAACCACTCGGGCTGGGCACAAGCAAAAGACTAAGGAAAGATGTCAGGACCAAACCCCTCATGTTCTCCCACTGATCTCGGCCCCTTCCTAGAGCTTCCCCTCGTCTTACCTCCGAACAGGGACTGCACACAGGTCTTGAGGTATCTGCACAGCCTCAGCAGGGACTGGCTGAGGGCAGGGCATGGGGAGAGCTTTAAGCAGGCATGTGGGCTGGGGCCTTGTGAGCCAAGCCCCGAGGAGGGAGGAATGTGAGGCAGGAGATGGGGGGGGGGAGCACGACACAATGGGGGGTGTCGGCTGCTATTTTGGCAGGTGCCCGGCACAGGGCTAAAAGAATAAGTACCCCACGCCATATAAGCTCATGTGGTCCTCCAGCTGCTCAGATAAAGCTATTTAAAACCAGAGCAGATATGCAGGGAACAGGCTTGTAACATAAACCAGCTGTCCCTCTTGAGAATCCCCCGATAAAGCAGATGCCAGGAGCCCAGGCCCAGAAAGGGCAGGCTGGGAGCAGAGTTGAGGGCAGAAGTCAACCTCAGAGACACTACACGAGCCTCTGAGCCAGGTCCTAGGGAACAAAGGGCAAGACCTCTGTCGAACATGAGGCTGGGGGTGAAGATGTCCTCTGAGCTGCTGGCTGCTTCTCCTGAGCCAAGTGGCCTCGGGCAGATAGATGGCTCTGCAGGCTTTGCTACTCAGTCTTCTCCATGAGCCCCAAGGCCACACACTGTGTCATCCTCACAGAAGTGGCCTCCAATGGCTGGAGGAGGTTACCTGAGTGGCCACTCTCCTTAGTCTGGCAGTAAGAGTGCGGTAGAGAGGATCATTGGAATTCTCCCCAGGCTTAGAGACTGTGGTCATGGCGACCTGCCGTGTCCGGCTTGCCCGTTAGATCAAAAGATCCATAAGATCAGGACCAAGTTTGTACTGCAGCTTGAACATTTATGTCCACCAGCCCACACAGAGTGACTGGCACAAGGTGGGGCTCAGGGGATGATGAAAACTAAAAGGAAACTAAGTTGGGGGGGCAGTTGACTCCCTCCACTCCAGTCTTCTCAGCAGGTCCCAGCAGAATCTGAAGGATGTGCACTACCCCCAACCAGGCCCAGCTTTCCAGGTGCCCCAAGCCCTGAAGATTCCTGACCCTTCCAGACACTGTTAGATTCCGTCTCTCGTTCACACCAAGTACACCAGATTCGCCCAGCCCCTGCCATCTCATCTTTCCTGGTCTCCTTTAGTTCTACCGCTTCAGAGGGACAAGGCTCACTCTATTCCAAAGTCCTTGTAAGGGTCCTCTGCACACAAGATGTCCACACTACCAGCCAACTCACCCATCATTCAGCTGACCCAGTTCCCTTCCCATGGTCCCTAGCAGCCTCTGAGCCCAGTGGCTTTGATCCCTAGCCCCAGGCTTAGCCTGAGACATGTGTGTCTCCATGTTGCCAGCAGGTCGGCAGCAGGACAGGCAGAGCCACAGGCAGGAGGTGGGGTGGGGTGGGATGGGGGGGTAATAACATCCCAGGAAAGGGAGAGCTCAGGAAATCTGGGGGACTTGGGAAAGGCAGAGGGAGGGAGAAGACTCAGAGGGATAATGGGTGCAGAAGCCAGACTGACCTCATAAAGAGCAAAGACAGCCTGCTTCCCCTTCCCACCCTAGCCCACCAAAGCCCCAGTTTTTGCATTGTATCTCAGTCTAGAATCTCCAGGAGTTAACAAGTGATTTTTCCTCCCGGAACTTAAACTACTCTCCAAGCGAGCTGATAACCTTTCAAACAGGCCATAGCCAGATTCATGGATGCCTGAAAGAGGAATCAGGGTATCTATGCACACAGAGCACCCTCCTCCAAGAAAACCAATGGGTTCTGAGTATCTTAGGTGTGGGACTTTATCCAGACAGCCACTTCTTGGCAGCCACACTGGTGCATAGCAAGATGGCTCCGAACTTAGAGGTCTGGTCAATACAAAAAAACAGGCCTAGGCAGATAGGCAGAAAATCAGAAGAAGCACGCGGGCTGGTGCACACTGGATACCCACTCGATGACAGGATGTCCCCAGGCCACCGCAGCAGCAGAGCAGGGAGGCAGAGTAGAGTGCCTCCAGGGGGCATTCAAATGTCACCTCCTACACACACACACACACACACACACACACACATACACACACATACACACCCTTGTTCATCAGCTGTCTCCAAAGCGAAGCAGGAGGCAGAAGCAGCCGTGGAATGCAGCTGCCCCAGCACTCCCACCACCAACTGTCTGCCCTCAGTGGGCATCCCAAAGAGGGGATGCAGACAGAGCCCACACCACTTTAAGCCTGCACCCGATCAACAGCCTCTCCACTGTTCCAGAGAACACCATGAGCCTCTTCTAAAAGTCCATAGGACAGCTTCGCTTGCTACAGAGCTTCACGTGCCAAGGAACCTCCCAAAATTTGCATCATGAACACCCCAAAGCCCTTTGAGGTCACCTGCCTGAACTTCTGGAATTCAGAGAAGGGAAGGGCCTGGGGTCCCAATGAAGGTCCTCAGCCCAACCAGAGCAGTTACACCCTCCACTGCCTGGGTGGCACAGAGCTACCTTCCCTGCCCCGCCCAGATTTACATTAACACTCAACTGCAGATTAAGTCCTTCTCAGGACATATGGGATGTTCCAGGCAGGTCTTCAGGGTCTGTTCCCTCCACCTCCAGCCCAGCAAAAAGATGAGATCAGCTGCAGGAGGCTCTCAGGGGTAAGCCAGGCCTGGATGCTGAAGTGTGAGCACACGGAGAGTCTGAGGACCTCTGTCCCCTGAACAAAGGGCCTTCACCCAGGACAAAAAGACAGGAGGGACTGACTGCTTCTGCTCCATAAACTAGGGGAGCAGGGACCCAGTGTTGTACTGACTAGCCATAACTGAGAGACTGGGATGCCCCAGGCAAGAGGGTCTGAGCAGCCTTCACCCATTCTCCCTCAAGGCTGTTCTAGGCGAATTCAGAGTAATCGATTGGGAATAAGAGCTGGAATGGCTTAAGACTGTAACCTCTTTCAGACTCTGGCCATAACAGAGTTGCAGGGTTTGTTGTGCATTTCGGAGTGGCTCAGCATTCTACAAGCACACATGGGGCCATGGTACTGAGGACCGGGAGGAGGAAGCCTGGGGAGAAAAGTAGGGAATGGAGGGTATGTGAAATTCTGCGCTCTTAAATGATTTTTATTTTATGTGTGCCTTGCTTGCATGTATAACTGTGCACCATGTGTATATGCAGTGCCTACAGATTCCCTAAAAGTGGGGTTTCAGACATTTATAAGCTAATGTATAGGTGCTGGGAATTGAGCCTACGTCCCCTGAAGAGCAGCCAGGGTTCTTAACTGCTGAGACATCTCTCTGGACACCAGGTATGCACAATTAAGTCACAAAACTAGGACCTTAAAATGAGAAAAGATGGGAATGAGGGTTGTGCTTCTTCTTCCAGCAAAGCCAGCGACATTACCAGACACTCCCTGCACTTGATTCCGAAGGAACGCAAAACCTGTGAGAGCAAAGCCAGCGACATTACCAGACACTTACACCTGAGACTGAATGAGTTTATCAGATCCTTCCTGGGAAAGGCTTTTCTGGCTGAGAGTAAGGCATGTGGTAAGACGAAAAGGCACTGCCTTCCTGATCAGGGCAACAGGAGGGTGGGGAACACAGCACAAGCAGGGGGGGTGTAGCACATGGGCAGCCCCTGGTAACTCCTCTTCAGTCTGGCTTGAACAAGCCTCAGGGAGTGGTAAATAGGTCGAGGACTCAGTGTGGAGACATCACAGGCACTCAGAGTGCCTGCCGGGAGAAGGTAAGACGTGTAACTCTGCAGTTGGCAAAATCGCCCAGCTTGATGGTAGAAGTGAGCAGGAGAAAGGGAGGCAGTCCCTAGGGAGGATAGGGACGCTCCATGGCTGAGGGGCCAGGGCTGTGCTCTAGCGCTTTCCCGGGTTCAGGATACATTGTACCTTCAGCGGGACAAGAAAGTACCAGAGAACATCTGCCCACAGTCTGGGCGGAGAGGGGCTGGAGGAGTGGCAGTCATGTTCCTGGCCCCTGAGGGCCCTGACCAGACTGATGCAGGGGCAGGAAGGGAGTGGGGTCTGCAAGAGTCAGGGGCTCTGCGGGAGAGGGGCCGGCATGATGAAGGGCCCTTGGGATGCAGGTCTGCAGGTCTGTCCTGACAGGACTTGTCACACCTGTGGGACAAAGGCCAATTAGAACAAGGGAAGGGAACTCCTAGGGCTGTGGGAGAGGGCACCTCTGGATAAGAAGGCACACCTTTGGACAACCAAGCCTTCGCCCACACTGGGTAAGGGACCCGAAACCTAATGGTTAGATGGGGGACCCAAACTACAGCTCAGCCAAGCCAGTGCAGGGGCTCCCATCATTCTCAAGGGTTGGTCATCCGAGAACACAGGGACAGACAGAACCCGGACACTCAGACCACACAACTCCAAACTGCAACCCACTTAAGAGGAAGCACTTGGACAGGTTTGGGGGCCTCCCACTGTATCTCAGGGCCAGTCCCCCTCCTCCCCGGCCCCGCCCCACTGACCTCTGCATCCAGGGATATGGACGGCTTGCTTCCCCATTGAGCCCTCTTGGTGACTGATGCCTCTTTCCGTACCTCCTGAGTAAAAGGCAGGAACTCAGACAAGGGTAAAGAGGAACTTGAGTCCCCCACCTGTCCCCTAGTCCAGATGCCTTTGTTCTTCCTGAAGGGAAGGGGACCCAGAGGAGACTCTGTGCAGCTGTCACCCACAGACTGTGTCCTTACCCCACAGCCCTTACCACCAGCTCCACTTCTGAAATGACCCATTGTTGCTGGGCCTATCCCTCCTCTGACCTTCTTGTAAGAAGCACATGGGTGAGGATACCTGAGGACGTTGGTCTCCCGAATCCTGGGTCTTGCTGATCCACAGGTTAAGTCTTGATGTCACAACCCCTGACAGACGCAGGTTCTCCTAGAAAGAAAATGTCCACCTTTAGGGTTCAGAGTCCCTGACCACAGTAAGGCTCTTCCAAAGACCCTAGAATGGGGACAAGATTCTGTCCACCACACTGTCACATAGTACAAGCTATGTGTACCTGGGATAGGCCCCACCCTGGGGAGTTGTGCACCTAGTTAAGGAGACTCAACCTCAGAGACACAAATGTCAAATCAAGGTCCTGCCAGCATTGACAGACAATACCGTTTCTAACCTTGCCAAGGGTTAGGCCCAGGCTCCAAAGATGTCAGAGCCCGGCATCTGGGATCTGGCCCTCACCTTTCGGATGGAGGTTGGTTCTGTGCGGTTCTGGCCTGACAGCTCCTTCTCAAAGAGGTGGCGCTTGCTGGCTACACCGGCAGGCGTGACAAGGACTTCAGTTCGGGAGGAGCCTGGAGACCTGACAGATTCTGACCTCTGCCAAATCAGAGATGCGAGGGCTGAGCTGGGACCAGGGATGAGGATGAGGTTCACAAACAATGCCTTCCACCCTGGAGGCGGCTCCTGCCCTCACAGATACCCTCTGCTCCTACCTGGATGGCTGTGTGGTATCTCTCCAGTTTCTCCCCTAGCTTGATGGTGCTAGCTGGCAGCCTCACGCTGGCACTGTAGGAAGGGAAGACAGAGTGAAACAAACGGGGGGTGGGGGTGCAGAGTGAAATTCTGCAGGGTGGCCAGACCTGTCTCCAGGGCTTGAAGAACCCACCCCTGGCACCCCATCACACTGGCACCCCATCTCGCTGGCAAAGAGGGAGGACAGAAAGCCATGAGGATGCCTTCGCTGCAGAATGGACTGCATTGACTCGGGCAGGGAGGAAGTCCACAGACTCCAGGAACCTTCTCACCTCTGAGGAACAGCCTGCCTGCCTGATCTGGAGTCTCAGAGTCTCGGGATCAGAAGCGCTTCCCACTGTTTCCTTCCTCCTTTCCTCTCTCACGCCCTGTCACCTCCACTAAAAACACCTCAGCTCTCACAGGCTGGGTGGTCATGACCGCTCCTATGATTCCACTCTTGGTTCACACTGCTGTCCCCACATCTGGCTGCTTGGGTGGCTATGTGTTCAATGGTCTCAAATGAGTGGCTTGTCATTGTTCTCCTCTTGCTCCACCCCAGCCCCAGCCCCAGCCCTAGGAACATGAGCTCTTACTAAAGGTTTAGTAGGCAGGGGATACAGCCGAGGTGGACGGAGCGTGTAACGCCTGCACACATTTTCGAATTGTATTTGTGTGTGTCTGTGTTCCCCTACTCCCGCACCCTCACACACTGTACCATCCTCCCTCTGCTCGGCTCAGAGTGACAAAGCAAGGGTACTTACTAAACATGCAGGGTCCTGGGCCCCACTCTAGGCCTGCCACAGCTGAGTCGTTTTTGTCTTTGTCTTAATCATAGCTTCCCTTCTGGAACGTTCTCTTACCCTTCCCCACTCCAACGCCAAGAGCAAAGCTTCCTCCCTCTTCAGAGCCCCATCAAAACTATGTCTCCTCCTAGCATGGGAAGGGTCATGGGACAGGTATTTGACTCCCTGACATAGCACACAAAGCTGTGGTGACAATTCCCTCCCAGTGCCATCTCACTCAACCCCGGGGCCTCTTGTCGATCCTGTCACCCTGACAGATTTAAAGCCACAAGCAAAACCTCTATCTTCCTTCATGCGTCCTATGGCCCAGCCTGGCACAATGATGACAGGTGGAATATATATATATATATATATATGCATGACCAGACAAAAGCCAGCAAGGCCTCCAGGCAGCTCACCTGCGGGTTAAGGTTGTTTCTGAGTTGTCTTTCCTGGGACTCATCTGAAATAAGAAGGTAAGGTTGGTAAGTAAGGGTCTCAGGAAGTCCATGTCCCCTCTCCAGTGAGGAACCTTGCTCTCAGGATGCATCTGACTTCTGAGAATCAGCCCCACCTCAAAGTACCAAGTACCCTCCAGGGTGGGTCCAAAGCCTTGTCTCAGTTTCGCCAACCTTGCCAAGGCACTTGCTACAACCTGTATTCCGATCTACCTCATCAGGGACCTTGAGCCTTGGGAGTTCTGGTCAACCTCAGTCCTACCAGCTCTTTCCCAGAGCCTAGCACGCACCAAGGGCACAAGGCACATTCAATCAATGGAGGAACAGATGACCCAGAAAACAAAAGCATTGAGACAGACCAGATGAAACTCTGCAATTTCATCACACCACAGCAAGGCAGGGGCGGAGAACACTGGGGAGAAACCTGCTGCTCTCTGCCCTGCCCCTATCTCCCAAGGAAAGACAGGGACTGATGAAGACACAAGAGGGTTGTTTGTGACAGGCCAATCTGGTCTGGCAAGTGCATCTTCCTGCAGTCCTGATCTTATCCACTAGGTGGGGCTGCTCACATTCATTCTCACACACACACACACACACACACACACACACACACACACACACACACACACACTATCCAGTCTCTAAGGAGACCCTTCCTGCTGTCTAACCTACAGCTCTTGCCTTATGGGTACCTGGCGTCCTTTGCGTGTTCTGCAGCTG
The DNA here is from genome assembly GCF_900095145.1 of Mus pahari. Taxonomy (NCBI): domain Eukaryota; kingdom Metazoa; phylum Chordata; class Mammalia; order Rodentia; family Muridae; genus Mus; species Mus pahari. The sequence goes on along the minus strand of NC_034594.1, from coordinate 110,100,699 downwards.
ACGGATGACTAGGGTCCCCTGGCTCTTACCCGGAAGGAGATGGTCCTGGGGCTGGAGCGTTTGAGGGAACTGCTGTAGGTGAGCAGGGTGGGGGAAGGTGTGTCTGCCTCTTCATCCTTGCTGGGAATTTTCACCTGAGTGGAGCAAAGGTATCATATGAGAGCCTGTCTTCCTCAGTACAATTGTAGGGTGCTCCCAGGCCCAAGCAGCCCCCAAACCCAAACTTCCAGGGGGACCTCAGGTGGTCTGGCTCATCCCAGAAGCTACAAGTGGAAGAAGAGAGTCAGTCGGACTACCTATGCCTCTCTCTCTCTCTCTCTCTCTCTCTCTCTCTCTCTCTCTCTCTCTCTCTCTCTGCCATGCAGTGGCTATATAGTCTCATGTAGCCCGGCCACCAGGCAGAGCTTTAGTTTTGGAAGGATCCGAAGCTTCCTAAGAGTTTGCTGTGTGGCCTAAGGCTCCCGTACTTAATGGGTGCCGGTTCCCCTGGGAGGCTCTGTAGAGAACAGGAGACAAGACTGCCCTGACTCGGAGCAGAAGCAAATGGCTTAGGAGCTGGAGTCTAGGACCTGGATGAGGACGTGGTTTGAGAACCCAGATGCTCCCAGCACATGGCCCCTGGCAGGCCCAACAATCTGCCCCTGACTCAGTGTCCTATTCTGACAGGAGCGAGGAATGACAAGGAGTGAAGAAACCACCAAGGCCAGCTCAAAAATAGGAGAAGAGGAAGACACGAGGGAGCCAGAGGCCACAAGGGCTGGACTGCAGTGAGGTCTGCTAGGGAGGGCAAGAGAGAGACAGAAAGGAACGACGCCAACCTGGAGTGTGATGGGTGGGAAGCGAGAGGCTTTGGTCGGCGGGGCTGGTGTGCTCTGCTCTGCAGAAGAAGGTGGGCTCTTCTCAGGGAGGGCCCTTCCTCTGGGCTCCCTTGTGGTGGCCTGGCTTCCCCCAGGAGTCTGGGGCTGCTCTGACACTGCTGCCTTCTTTGGCGTCGGCTTTGCCTCTGAGACTAGCGACTTCTCAAAGATGGATGCTTTCTCCGACACCAGCTTCCTCTCCTGCATCTTCTCAGAGACGATGGCTTTTTCTAGAACTGGAGGGGACTTTCTCTCTGGTGCTGCCGCCTTCAGAGACACAAGCGTCTTCTCAGGGACCGGTGACTTCTCTGTCACACTTGTTCTTTCTGGAACCAACTTCTCTGGGCTATCTCTTTTCTCAGTCAGAGACACTTTCTCTGTGGCTGTCCCCTTCTCTGAGGGGCAGGCTTTCTCCGAAACCAGTCTCTTAGCAGGCACTGGGGTTTTCTCTGAGACAGGCGTTTTCTCAGAGACCAAGGTCTTCTGCTGAGCCACTGTCTCCTCTGGAAGCCCCTTTTCTCCTTCCGCAAGCTCTCTGCTCTTTAGGTGCTCTTCTTCCTGGGCCCAAGGGCCTCTCTGCTCCCGGCTCAGTCTCCGGCGAGGCAGGGCCTCCACTTTCTTCTTAGGCACAAGGGGCTGTGACGAGATCTGCTCAGGGCCCAGGCTGTCTCTTTCCTCCTCTGCTTCTAGCCTCTCCTGTACCGGAGCCTGGACAGCCTCTACCACCTGCCGCCTCTGTCTCCGCTCCTTTCTGGTTCTAAGAATGGCCTGGAAGTCTTCATCTTCATCTTTGGAGGCTGGGGGCGACGGCTTGGAGACCTCTGCCTCCTCCACACTGGGCAGCCTGAATCAAAAGACACGGGGAAAGAAGGTGGACAGAATCAGGTGACATCAGGAGCGAGGATGACCCCGAGTACAGCTGACTCAGTGAGACCTTCTGTCCTCCCGACTGCTCCCTCTCCCTCCCCATCACTATTTTTAAAATAATCACTTCTGTGTAGTCTATGTGTACAGTGTCACTTAAACAAAGCACTCTGGGCTCTTAAAAAAAAAAAATCACAGAGGACAGTGAACTGTTCAACCACAATCGCCAACACTGATCAAGCAACTGCTTTATAGGTTCTAGGCCTGTGGCAGCAACCCAAGTCTTCTGAGATACCATTCTATTACCCTGCCTGTCACACTGGTATGTCCGGAAGGAACACAGTGAGGACAGTGGGTTTGGGTTAACCCAGGAGACACAGCCTGATCTTTCTTCATTGCGGGGGGGGGGGAGCAATATAAAGAAAACAAACAAACAAAACCCTTTGTAAAACTCTAAGGCAATGGTCTCCATCTAGAGGAGTCTGTCTGTCTGTCTGTCTGTCTGTGCCTCCCGTCCCCACTTCTCATGTGATCTCAGGTGCATCCACTCACTGTCTGAGCCTTTCAACTCTGTAAACTGAGCTTGTTGGGAAGCTCCTGGGATGAGCAAAGCCCTAGCACGTAGGCAGCATCCAGTAACTTCTCTGCCCATCTCTTCCTTCCCCTCATAATCCCCAAACCTAGCTGTCATGACCTGCCCCCCTTTGCTCCCCTCAGAGTCGGGAGGATTAGAGTATAAGGAGGTAGCCTGTATAAGGGAAGTTTGACAAATGTGGATGAGCACTGTGGGTGGCCACACGCACGTGATCCGGGACCTCAGCGCGTCAGCGTGCTTCCCTGAGTCTCCCCTGATGTAAAACACGTTATTAACAGTGGCCTCTCAGACATCGTGAGAACTTAAGGGAGCCGCATCGTAAAATGCCCAGCAGAGTAAGGCTCACGGACAGGTTCACCAAACAGCATCCAGGAGTGTGTCCACAAGGGTAGGGACTGTGCTCGGGCTGAGGATGGGTCTGGAGATGACGAGGAATTTGAAGTTCATCTTCCCACCATCAGCCTTATCCCAGGACCAAGTCCTTACCAGGTCGAACTGTTTTCACATCGTCTTCCTGGGACAGCTAAGACCCCACCCACTTCCACTCAGAACGATGAAGTGATGTTCAGAACCCAGCCCAGCCAAGTACCTCTCCACAGATCTCTGAGCTCCATTCTGGGGGAGTTTTGGAGATTCATCATCTGTGGTTGAACTCAGGTTGCGGTGCCTCCGCCTGCGTTCCCGTTCCTGTTCCTCTTCATCCTCCAAAGTCCGCTGCCGGGCGAGGCTAGGAGAAGGAGGTAGGGTCAGTACAGCCCGGAGCCGGACTTGGAGAAGACCTGCTTGCCTGGAGGCAGCCCTGCTGCCGGTGGCCCCAGGGCCTTCCAGTGCAGATAACTGGGACGGAGATGGGTTATACGTGTGAATACACACCAGATTTCAAAGACCCAGGATGAAGAAGAGAAGTGCAAAGTTTCTCATTGAAACGGTGTAACTTTCTGTGATGGACTGTGCCTGTACTAACAGCCAGCTAGAAAACTGGGGCCTAGGAATATAAGGCTACCCTGTGCTACATAGTGAAAGTCTGTGTCAAAGAAAGAAGGAAGGAAGGAAGGAAGGAAGGAAGGAAGGAAGGAAGGAAGGAAGGGGAAGGGAAGGGAAGGGAAGGGAAGGGAGGAAGGGAGGGAGGGAGGGACGGAGGGAGGGACGGAGGGAGGGAGGGAGGGAGGAAAGGAAGAAAAGAAAGATTGTACATTAATTCCATGTTAAAATGATCACTTTTGAATCTATTAAAGCAAATGAAACATATTATATAATTTTTCCCTTTTTTTTATTTCTTTATTTTTTTTAAAGCTTTATTTATTTATTATATGTAATTACACACATAG